>NC_059447.1:87578912-87693912 GCF_905237065.1 Salmo salar
CTTTTTCCGTGCAACTACAATGGTGGTGGTGATGGTGATGATGATGAAGATGTGTTCTTACCCTGGTCACAGAAGAGCCCTCCCCAGCCTTCCTTACAGTTACACTGCCAAGGCTGTTGGCAGGTGCCATGCTTACAAGCTGGGTACTTCTTACACTCATCACAGAATAAACCCTGCCAACCTTCTCTGCACCTGGAGACACAGGAAGTGTAATTCAGGTTAAACGTTTCTTCAGCAATACCACACCTTTATCTATACATCATTGATTGACTAACGGTGTGATGAATTTATTGATTGGTTGAGTGATTAAGAACAGCTACAACTAACCATGTTGTAAAACATTTAGCAGACAACCAGACTAATAGTTTTATAACAACACGGACCAACTTATCCCTTAACGCAGAAAAACCCCTGTATAAAAATATCCAGAGAGAGTCAATTCTTACTTTTTTTTGTTTCATACTTTTTTCGAATGCATAGACCGACTGACCATAACGTCTTGACCATCATTTAATAACCACACAGTCCACAGTACCAAACTATACAATGAATTTCCACACAAACCCATTCTGGTAATTACTATACTATATCCACAAACAGAGAAACTGTGTCACTGTAGTCACAAAGACTTTAGGTCCTGTAAACAACACATCTATTTCAAATGGCTCTCTCTTTTCTCATGTTCCCAACAACAGGGATGAGTTGCTACTTCAGCAGGATGGGAGAGAGAGAGAGAGAGAGAGAGAGAGAGAGAGAGAGAGAGAGAGAGAGAGAGAGAGAGAGAGAGAGAGCGAGAGAGAGAGAGACAGATACAGAGAGAGACAGATACAGAGACAGAGACAGAGAGAGACAGATACAGAGAGACAGACAGAGAAAGAGAGAGAGACAGATAGAGAGTATGGGGGACAGAGGGAGATAAAGAGTAAGAGGGATAGAGGGAGATAGAGAGTAAGGGGAAGAGAGGGAGATAGAGAGTAAGGGGGATAGAGGGAGATAGAGAGTAAGGGGGATAGAGGGAAAAAAGAGAGTAAGAGGGAGATAGAGAGAATTGTGTGTGGAAGGGAGAGAAATAGGATTAAGAGGTGTTTCTTACAGAAAGTGAGTGAGAGGAAGGAGAAAGACTGTTTTAGAGTTATAGAGAGCGACGGTAGATTAGATCCCACTGGTGACATCACATGGAATATTGGAGCATCTTGGAGAAATATCAGCACACACACACACACACACACACACACACACACACACACACACACACACACACACACACACACACACACACACACACACACACACACACGTTCCGGTGTCCTTACACATTTTTCATAATTTCAGTATTACTTACACACACTCGCCAGGTCTGGAGCAGTTTCCATTCCCTTCACTGCAACCCACCAGGCAGATGGCTGTAAGACACAGAGATCAGCAGATATCCAGGGGTTAGTTATAGTGTAGGTTATAGCGGTTAGTTATAGTGTAGGTTATAGTGGTTAGTTATAGTGTAGGTTATAGTGGTTAGTTATAGTGTTGGTTATAGTGGTTAGTTATAGTGTAGGTTATAGGGGTTAATTATAGTGTAGGTTATAGTGGTTAGTTATAGTGTAGGTTATAGGGGTTAGTTATAGTGTAGGTTATAGGGGTTAGTTATAGTGTAGGTTATAGGGGTTAGTTATAGTTTAGGTTATAGTGGTTAGTTATAGTGTAGGTTATAGGGGTTAGTTATAGTGTAGGTTATAGTGGTTAGTTATAGTGTAGGTTATAGGGGTTAGTTATAGTGTAGGTTATAGGGGTTAATTATAGTGTAGGTTATAGGGGTTAGTTATAGTGTAGGTTATAGTGGTTAGTTATAGTGTAGGGGTTAGTTATAGTGTAAGTTATAGGGGTTAATTATAGTGTAGGTTATAGGGGTTAGTTATAGTGTAGGGGTTAGTTATAGTGTAGGTTATAGGGGTTAGTTATAGTGTAGGTTATAGGGGTTAGTTATAGTGTAGGTTGTGGTTAGTTATAGTGTAGGTTATAGTGGTTAGTTATAGTTTAAGTTATAGGGGTTAGTTATAGTGTAGGTTATAGGGGTTAGTTATAGTGTAGGTTATAGTGGTTAGTTATAGTGTAGGTTATAGTGGTTAGTTATAGTGTAGGTTATAGTGGTTAGTTATAGTGTAGGTTATAGTGGTTAGTTATAGTTTAGGTTATAGTGGTTAGTTATAGTGTAGGTTATAGTGGTTAGTTATAGTGTAGGTTATAGGGGTTAATTATAGTGTAGGTTATAGGGGTTAGTTATAGTGTAGATTACAGGGGCTAGTTATGGTGTAGGTTATAGGGGTAAATTATAGTGTAGATTACAGGGGTTAGTTATAGTGTAGGTTACATGGGTTAGTGTAGATTGTAGGGGTTAGTTATAGTTTAGGTTATAGGGGTTAGTTATAGTGGAGGTTATAGGGGTTAGTTATAGTGTAGGTTTTTGGGGTTAGTTATAGTGTAGGTTATAGGGGTTAGTTATAGTGTAGGTTATAGTGGTTAGTTATAGTGTAGGTTATAGTGGTTAGTTATAGTGTAGGTTATAGGGGTTAGTTATAGTGTAGGTTATAGTGGTTAGTTATAGTTTAGGTTATAGGGGTTAGTTATAGTGTAGGTTATAGGGGTTAATTATAGTGTAGGTTATAGGGGTTAGTTATAGTGTAGGTTATAGTGGTTAGTTATAGTGTAGGGGTTAGTTATAGTGTAAGTTATAGGGGTTAATTATAGTGTAGGTTATAGGGGTTAGTTATAGTGTAGGGGTTAGTTATAGTGTAGGTTATAGGGGTTAGTTATAGTGTAGGTTATAGTGGTTAGTTATAGTGTAGGTTATAGTGGTTAGTTATAGTTTAAGTTATAGGGGTTAGTTATAGTGTAGGTTATAGGGGTTAGTTATAGTGTAGGTTATAGTGGTTAGTTATAGTGTAGGTTATAGTGGTTAGTTATAGTGTAGGTTATAGTGGTTAGTTATAGTGTAGGTTATAGTGGTTAGTTATAGTTTAGGTTATAGTGGTTAGTTATAGTGTAGGTTATAGTGGTTAGTTATAGTGTAGGTTATAGGGGTTAATTATAGTGTAGGTTATAGGGGTTAGTTATAGTGTAGATTACAGGGGCTAGTTATGGTGTAGGTTATAGGGGTAAATTATAGTGTAGATTACAGGGGTTAGTTATAGTGTAGGTTACATGGGTTAGTGTAGATTGTAGGGGTTAGTTATAGTTTAGGTTATAGGGGTTAGTTATAGTGTAGGTTATAGGGGTTAGTTATAGTGTAGGTTATAGGGGTTAGTTATAGTGTAGGTTATAGGGGTTAGTTATAGTGTAGGTTATAGTGGTTAGTTATAGTTTAGGTTATAGGGGTTAATTATAGTGTATATTATATAGTGGTTAATTATATTGTAGGTTATACGGGGTTAGTTATAGTGTAGGTTATAGGGGTTAATTATAGTGTAGGTTATAGGGGTTAATTATAGTGTAGGTTATAGTGGTTAGTTATAGTGTAGGTTATAGGGGTTAATTATAGTGTAGGTTATAGGGGTTAGTTATAGTGTAGGTTATAGAGGTTAATTATAGTGTAGGTTATAGTGGTTAGTTATAGTGTAGGTTATAGGGGTTAATTATAGTGTAGGTTATAGGGGTTAGTTATAGTGTAGGTTATAGTGGTTAGTTATAGTGTAGGGGTTAGTTATAGTGTAGGTTATAGGGGTTAATTATAGTGTAGGTTATAATGGTTAATTATAGTGTAGGTTATAGTGGTTAGTTATAGTGTAGGTTATAGGGGTTAATTATAGTGTAGGTTATAGGGGTTAGTTATAGTGTATATTATATAGTGCTTAGTTATAGTGTAGTTTATAGGGGTTAATTATAGTGTAGGTTATAGGGGTTAATTATAGTGTAGGTTATAGGGGTTAGTTATAGTGTCTCAAACATCATTCATACAGTAGACATTATACGCAAGCTATGCCATCATAACACAGTATCTCATGTGCATCAAATTAGCTGCAATTTTACAGGCTACTGATATGAATTATGGATTTATGAAACCACAATGTTCAGATTCTATCTTAGGCTCTAGGCTCTACATCATTCAATATTATTTCACTAAAACATTGGTCTCAATCATAACCCCCCCCCCCACACACACACACACACCACCACCACTACTACAATGAACTACGAGCTCACATCTGCTATACGAAGCCAGAATGAAACCATTAGTGGCATTATAGGCTACATTGTAAAAGCTTTAATAGCATACCTCCCTTTTCATCAAATCGCTTCACTTCAGCAACAGTGATTGTACACAGGACAGACACAAGCTCAAACTGAACCTGTCACACCACCCAACTGCTACAGGCCAAGAGTAAGCCGGGTCATTTACGGCTTGTTTGTGTTGTGGTCTGTCAGACTCCTATCTGTGTGTGTGTTGTGGTCTCTAA
This sequence comes from Salmo salar, assembly GCF_905237065.1. Taxonomy (NCBI): domain Eukaryota; kingdom Metazoa; phylum Chordata; class Actinopteri; order Salmoniformes; family Salmonidae; genus Salmo; species Salmo salar. The sequence continues at coordinate 87,583,361 of NC_059447.1, forward strand.
GGCCCCATATCTGTGTTTGTGTTGTGGTCTATCAGACTCCTATCTGTGTTTGTGTTGTGGTCTATCAGACTCCTATCTCTGTTTGTGTTGTGGTCTATCAGACTCCTATCTGTGTTTGTGTTGTGGTCTACAAGGCCCCATATCTGTGTGTGTGTATCACTGATTCTGGTTGGATAGTCCTGAACAGAAGCCCAATAGCAGACAGGCGATAAGCAGGAGGTTAGTCCGTGCAGCAGAGAGAGCAGAGAGAGAGAGAGCAGAGAGAGAGAAGAGAGAGAGAGCAGAGAGAAGAGAGAGCAGAGAGAGCAGAGAGCAGAGAGACAGAGAGAGACAGAGAGAGAGAGAGAGAGAGAGAGAGAGAGAGAGAGAGAGAGAGAGAGAGAGAGAGAGAGAGACAGAGAGAGAGAGAGAGAGATCTTTCTATACTACGACAATAGATGGATACGTAACGTGATCGAAGCCCCTGATCAGGAATTGGTGCCACAGTCAGAATAGAAGATGACAGATCCCTTGTCACACTGCACTTACTAACTGACTCTGGCACATGGTAACAATGATTTTTTTACAATGTTTTCTCTGCAATCTTTGAGTCATTTGTTTTGGTGAAAGAGCCACAACATATCAACCTCTTGACTAGTAATGAGTATGAGTCCTACTGCCAATTGGCTGTTCTCCTTGTAGTAGGAGTTCATTCACTTCTGGTCCAAAACAGAGAGAACAGATTCTTTTTTGTTGTTGTGGTCGTAGTGAACTAACACTGTGATTAGGCATATTGTGGGTTTTAGCTCAACTACTTTTCTTGTCCACATGCTCAGTGCAGTCGGCCTTCTCTAACAGAAACAGACATCTCTTTTTACCCTATAGGGCCTAAACACAGAAATACAACTTCCGTACAAGTAGTCCTACTAATATAACAAGCTGAATTCTCACCTTCTGTAGCTCTCAGATATAACCTCCTCAACCAATGTTGCATGGCAACAATGTTCTCATATTCACACTGCTATTTCTGTGGCCCTTTTTACGTGCAAAAAAAAACAGTCTCTCTCTCTCTCTCTCTCTCTCTCTCTCTCTCTCATCTATCTATCTATCTATCTGTGTCTCTCTCGCCAGCCCCAAATGCATCAGGACAAGATTTCAACAAAAACGTGATAAGCTGTGGTGTCATCTCGCTGCTGCCACCAACGCAGCGATTGAGGAGGAACAATCAAAGCAAGCTTGAACCAGTGACCCTACAGTTGCAGGGTAAGTGAACTACCTCGTCTCACATTTAAGAACCAAACCTCTTAGCAGAGGTCACAGACTACCGATATACAAGGAAGCTACACCTATTCCTTTCACTCGCTCACTGAAAAACGATGTACCAACACCTCAAGCTCTAAAAACTTGTTGAAGAAACAGAGCAGCCAAAGTTCATAAAAAACTATAGGCCTACCAAGCATGCTAGAATAAAACTATAGGCCTACCAAGCATGCTAGAATAAAACTATAGGCCTACCAAGCATGCTAGAATAAAACTATAGGCCTACCAAGCATGCTAGAATAAAACTATAGGCCTACCAAGCATGCTAGAATAAAACTATAGGCCTACCAAGCATGCTAGAATAAAACTATAGGCCTACCAAGCATGCTAGAATAAAACTATAGGCCTACCAAGCATGCTAGAATAAAACTATAGGCCTACCAAGCATGCTAGAATAAAACTATAGGCCTACCAAGCATGCTAGAATAAAAACGTAATCATTGAAGACATGGTGATTGTATATCCAACATATTGGTAAAAGACATGTGTGACATGGATGGAGACAATCAATCAATCAATCAATCAATCAGTCAAACAATCCCCAGTTATCTCTGATAGGTCAGTGGGGGTTGAGTTGTGGTTCCGTGTGGTTCCGTGTGGTTCGGTAACGGTTGGTTTGTCTCGGTTTGCTTACGTTCTTCGCAGTATTCCCCCTTCCAGCCGGGCAGACAGGACAACTGGCCATCCCGGTCGCAGGTGTAGTGGCCAAAACGGTCGTCCCTTGGCGTGCATATTTTGGAACAACTTTCTCCGTAGTAATTGTCATTGCAGATGAAGCGGTAAGAATACCTTAACTCCGTCTGTCGGCCGCTCTCAATGTTCTGAGACCAGGCGGCCCCTACACCCAGCTGTCTCTGGATGGCAAAGAAACTAATCAACATCTCTGGGTTGCTGGTGTCTGCAAGGGAAGGACAGAGAGAAAACAATAGATCCAGAGAGAGAGAGAGAGAGAGGCGTGAGAGAGAGAGAGAGAGATTAGAGAGAGAGAGAGAGCGAGAGAGACAGAGAGAAACAGAGACAGAGAGACAGAGAGACAGAGAGAGACAGAGAGAGACAGAGAGAAAAGACAAGGGGTTTAGAGAGAGAAGACTAGATACATAAGGTACGGTTGTGGTTGCTGTCGGTCAGTTTTATTACAGACATGTTAGAAACATGTAGTAGTCTGCATTGCAAACATGTTCCATTCGGCCATATAAATAATTAACATGGTCTAAGGACACCTGTTATGGTATTCTCTATCGTCCATTGTTCTAACATTGAATATTTTATCTTGTGTCATATCTCATATCATATGATTGAAATATCCTATTCCATGTGAAATATCATGTATGCCCCTTTCCCTGGGCCTGATTTAAATATGTGTCGGGCCGACTGCCTGCCAAGCAGCCCGGCCTTACACAGATGGCTTCTTATCGACTCACATAATAACAACCATAATGGTTCAGATGGAGAATAAACTCAGATTGAAATGTCCTCTTCCTTTCTGTCAGCGAAAACCTTCCCAGGCCACTTCCAATGGGCGGAACAGAGCTAGGTGTTAAATACAGGAAGATGTAGTCACATACAGCCTCTGTGTGTTCTCACCAAAGCCCTCAACTCGTTCCCACGCCAGAAATACACCGCAGGAAGTCACATTGTGTTGGAGCACAAGAATGAAAAAGGTGTTTTGCAGCTGAGCAACAAAGGCTGAGTAAAGGGAACAAATTAACTATTGGGAGGCAATGAATCTATAATAGTGAGAAGATACTGATTATTGATAAGGTTTGACCTTTTTAGGTGTTTATTAAAAGGTGCGTTAGTTAACGGGGACCTATTGGTGAAATGTGCATAAAGGGTACCCTCTTGTGGCGTTGAATAGATCGACTTACCTACAGGTAGATCCGCTGAAGGTGAATACCAGGCTTCAATTATCATTGAAAACGATCCCTAAGAGCACAACGCATTCAGGCGTTAGAAATATTATATAAAACACATTTCATAAAAGGCAATATAAAAAAATGTCTAACGATATGCATAATCACACTTTAAATGGAGCGCAATTTAAATACACACTGGTTTAGTCAACGTTGTTTCCACGTCACTGAAATGATATTACGTTGAAACAACGTGGAATAGACGTCGAATTGACTGACGTCTGTGCCCAGTGGGTACTTTCACTCAACTAACTGTAGGTCTGTTTATGAATGGCTATATCATTTAGGATTCTAAAATGTATGTCATACGGAGGCAAAGGTGATATAGGCCTAGTAAACTTTATTTAAAAAAACAACAACAATATTTTACCTTTACTTAACTAGGCAAGTCAGTTAAGAACAAATTCGTATTTACAATGACGGCCTACCCCGGCCAATTGTGCGCCGCCCTATGGGACTCCCAATCACGGCCGGTTGTGATACAGCCTGGAATCAAACCAGGGTCTGTAGTGACGCCTCTAGCACTGAGATACAGTGCCTTAGACCCGCTGCGCCACTAGGGAGCCCAAAACCTAAAGTGGTGTGGTGCATTTTGAAATAAACAACGTCGTGTGTCAATCCACAATCTGCTGATATATAAAGGCCTGCAGCATTACCTAATGATGGATTATCGAATGTTATAGAATGTTGTAGTGTCATGTAAATACATCATAATGCAGAAACCTCCGTGTTCTAACTCTCTAAATACATGGCTCTTACATTAGGCTACGGGGATGGTTTATGTCATCACCAATATCTGGTGCGCTCTCTCTCCAAACCAATCACAACTCTCCTGCACGCCCGCCCGCCTGCACAACAACACATTGACCTTGGCATGGCATACATTAAACTAATAATGTGGACCAGACCTAGGCTATCTGTCTTACCGGCCATCCAAAGTTGAAAGGCAGTCGGATGGGTCTGCTAAAAGTGCCTCCGTTCTTCACGCTAAAAGAGTTGGTCCCCAGGACCGGTGTCACGGCACTCCCAAAGATACAGTCACCTGGCGACACTACTGCCTGGTAGTTTTTTAGACAGACTCGAAAGAAAGTTCTACAGTTGAGCCTACAAGAGTTGCCATTCGCCAGAAATCCTTTGCTGTTTGTAAATTCATGTAGATCGAGCTCAAAAACCCCGGATCCAAATACCTAAAAAGAAGAGAAGAGATGGTTTTAAAACACCATTACGCACACGGTAAAGTCAAAAGACCCTTTGCTTGGAATTGGCTACTTTGAGTGATCATTCTCCTGCGGGGTATCTAGCGGATTCCTCTTTACCTGTGTCAGTATCGTGGTGCTGAATGCGATGATAAACGTGAACCAAGCTGCCATCCTTCTCGCTTGTCCTGGGCAGCCGCGTCACCCGCCAATATATCCCCTTTATTCCAAAGCCCCCTATTCCAAAGTGTTGGGGGGGGGTACAAAAAGGATATAAAAAAGAAAAGATAAAATATAAATCCTTCCTCGAGTTCCACTTCGTTGTTTTTCCGTTTTTAGAATCCGTGTGGGATGTTCCAAACTGCCAAAGGAACCGTTTTAGAATCCCCAGGTTATCCACAGAGATGAAGGTTTAACATCAAAATCCAATATCGGTACCTCTCTCTCTCTTTGTGCTCGGGCTGCTGTCTTCCACGCTCTCCACAGTAGGACAGTACAGCACTCCTCAGTGGTTGTGAGCGTCGGTGTGTGAGCGTGTAGGACGATGCCACACCATTGACTTGTTTTGGTGCTTAACTTTTGCGCTGCGCTCGTGGATCTCCGCTCACCATTCGTCTTATTACTCGTGAATGAACACTTGGAGTGACGTCTCCCCCAATTTATAGACTCGCGCTGCGCTGCTCATTACATAAACTGTCAATCAAGACTAAACACCGCCCACTATTCACCCCCTTCTCCTCCCTCCTCCTCTCTTCAACAACAATGATATCCAGATTGTAATACCCACAAGTCCAGCGCTGAGCCTGGCTGACTGGCTGGCTGGCTGACTGGCTGACTGGCTGGCTGACGGAACGACCACCAAAGGAGCAAGCGACTATTAAAAAGACACGGCATCCGTTGACGTATTTGTAGCGCAAGAGGAGGACAGGTTGCATATGGCACTTCTATACACACAAATGTTTCCCCAATGTTATCATTGACAGGAAAGCTGAAACTTTATAATGAAAAGCAGAAATTCAATTACTGCCCCTAACCTCCATCCACCCGGTTTCCCATAGGCCCGGTCCCACTCAATTTCACGGTTAATTGTGTTACACCTAATTGGCAGGGTGCGCGTGCATGCACCAAAGGGTCATTTCCTGACCCGCTTGGCTGGGCTCGAGGGGTAGACCTAAGCGTGCTTATGTGTTCTCAGTGTGCATATAAAAGGTCCAGAGGCAATACATTTTTTTTGTATTATTTCGTTATAAACACATTATGGAATTTGTCCATAACTTTAGGACTACACCATAATAATGTTTTGTTAAGTGGTTTAATTTGATTGGATCTGTAAGCACACGACAGCATCGCTCTAAAGTCTCCAAAGGACCATTTCGTTATTGCTTATTTTACAGGCACGACATTCAATTTATTTAGAAATCATAAGACTACCGACACCCTAACTGCACTGTTTCTTTGTAGGCACATTAACATTTAGTACACAGGGCCTATAGTGCTTTCTGTATAGGCCTATATCTTCAAAAAAATAAATAATAATCAAGACCAAAGTAAATATATTTTGTTTGCCTTTCGAGTTTGATTCGTTCTATTCTCCGTGGCGCGTGCCGCCCTGCCAGCCCGGTGTTTTTTACAACTCAACCGCAGCGTGCCTCCTATTGTTGGGACGCGTGCCCTCGAGCCCATGCGGGTAGCGTAACTATTCAGCTGTATGCTAATGAGCTCTCTCTCTCTCTCTGTCTCTCTCTCTCTCTCTCTCTCTCTCTCTCTCTCTCTCTCTCTCTGTCTCTCTCTCTTTCTCTCTCTCTGTCTCTCTGGCTCTCTCTCCGTCTCTTCAGCACCCGTAAAATTGGTTTATTCCTCAATACCCTTTTACGACCGACTCTCCCACGGTAGGATAGGACTAATGGACTAATACCTCACCGCATAAATGTGATGGCCTAAATCCAAAATTCAAGGGTGACGCCGAAAATATGAAGAATAATATCATTCCTAAGTGCTCCCTTTCCAAATTGCCATGTCATTATTTCACTTAGCACGCATCCCAAAATGTAGGCTAGGTCATTTTTGTTATAGCAAATTAGGCCTACACATAAAACATGACTGAACAACCATAAAAAAACCATCTAGGCTACGTTAAGTAATTTTATTTTGTCGAAAGTTGTTTTATAATTTAGGCCTATTATACACATACAACATAAGCCTCACTATTATTAAAATAGTCCCCTTTGCAAGAAGCCAATAATGCAGAAATAAGAGTGCAAAGCTAGTGCCAAAATATTTGTTATTCGAAACGTATTATATATTTTCTAACATTTTCTAACATGTGTATGTGTGTGTTTGCGTGCGTTTGTGCATGCTTGTATGCGTGCGTGTGTGCGCACACGGAGGATACTTCGAAGTGTATCTAGTCTAGAGGCTGTTTTTCAACACTTGTCCGACTATTAATTGTAGTCGATGTTTTGCAAGTAGCCAAAGGTGTTTGTGATCATCTGATTGGTCCACTGCGCTGCGCTCGTGGCTTTCCCCATGAACCATCTGGCTGGAGACAGAGACTGACTTCCACGGTCTGTGCACGGTTAGGGGAGGTCTCTTTCATTTAAACCTATTAACATTTGGTAAAGTTGGTAATAATAGTTTGAAAAACTATAGGCATGTAAACATTAATTGCGTTATAATGATGTAGTTTGATTAATAATTATTCCAACAAAATCTCTCTGTGGCACACTTTGCATGCACTCACACACACACACACTTATTTGTATTGCCTTTAAATCTTTTTAATGAATTTTTATCTTATTAACATTTTGTTCTAGCTAGCTATTTGTGTAGGTAGCTATCAAGTAAACACACGCACGCACGCACGCACGCACGCACACACACACACACACACACACACACACACACACACACACACACACACACACACACACACACACACACACACACACACACACACACACACACACACACACACACACACACACACACACACAGAGAGAGAGAGAGAGGTTGGCCTTTCTTCATGCTATTCTCACTGACCACATTAGTTTTATAATGAAGAAACACCCCAACACTCCTCCGCCTCCACAGTTATGGAAACACAAAGAAAGCAGCCTATAATCTCTAATGGTCCTATTATATCCTAAAGGAGAAAGAAAGGAGGAAAGCCGCTGTTGTTCCTGCTTTGTATTTTATAACAGCCCATTATGCTCTCACAGGGGTTTTTCAAACTGGTTTCTGAGTAAAATGCTCTCACAGGGGGTTTTCAAACTGGTTTCAGAGTAAAATGCTCTCACAGGGGTTTTTCAAACTGGTTTCAGAGTAAAATGCTCTCACAGGGGTTTTTCAAACTGGTTTCAGAGTAAAATGCTCTCACAGGGGTTTTTCAAACTGGTTTCTGAGTAAAATGCTCTCACAGGGGTTTTTCAAACTGGTTTCAGAGTAAAATGCTCTCACAAGGGTTTTTCAAACTGGTTTCAGAGTAAAATGCTCTGTGTGGAAATGACTAGCTGACTGTGGGGTTTCAATAGATGTAATAGTAAACCACTAACCAAAACCAGAAAAGCTTTCAGAGGCCCTCATGTTTTCCATTTTCAGCAGCTACATTTTCAACAAAAAGGGATTTCTTGCAATATCAATCAGAAAGTTATGGTTTTGGATTCTTGAATTTTAGTTTGAAGTTTGAATTGATAGGATTTGATGTGTACAATAGTCTTTTCTATGAGGCAGTATACTAATATTCTATTTTATTCCTTTGACCTCTTTACTTTTTACGTTCAATCTATTCTCTTCTCTTTCAGATGGTAGCTGTGTGTGTGTGTGTGTGTGTGTGTTGCAGAGAATACTGATAATGGTGAGCACACAGTATTTGTGTAGATAGTGTTTACAGGGAGCCAAGACATGGTGAATTTGAATTCCCTCTCTGCACATGATATATTGACACACCTGTCTGGCCTGTAAAGACACACAAAACTCAAAGCTCACAACGCGTGGGTGTCATGACAATCTCTCTCTGTGTCTATTTGCCTAACTCTGATATCCATGACTGTCTTTTTCATCACAATATAGGTTATGGTTCATTTACCGTTTCCTATAATGATACATTTGGCTGCTAAAAAAGAATAGTATTGCTCCGTGGGAAATGCATCGGCTATCCTACACAGTTGGTTTTACGTGTTTCACTTGTTCCACTTTGTCTCCGCTGTAGCAACCTGTTTAATGCTATGTTGTTTTGTGTTTTCTAGTTATACCACCCCCCCAACAATATGGTGTTGTTGACCATTACTCTGATTCTATGGTTTCCAGTGTTTATAGCTAGGTCTGTTGTATAATGGTCATTATGTTCTCTAATGACAAATATCACCCTCTCTTATCTGCCTCTCGGGCCATATGTCTCCAATCCAGCCCACATAAAAATGCAATAAAAAGTGTGACAATTGCAGCTTATAGGGGAAGGTTTAACAAGTGAGCCCAGCTGATAACAGTAAATTGTCCTGCGAGAGTCTGCTAGGCAGCTGAAACAATCCCTGAGGCCAGCTATGGTTTATTATGTAGATTACGTCCTAAATGGCATCCTATTCCCTTTATAGTGCACTACTTCTGACCAGAGGGAACCCATATGGGGCCAGGGAGGGCCCATAGGACTCTGGTCAAAAGTAGTGCACTATGTAACGAATAGGGTACCATTTGAGATGCAGTTAACTATAATCTTGTCAGGGTCTGTTACCATGGCCTATGGGGTTCTGTCTGTTACCATGGCCTATGGGGTTCTGTCTGTTACCATGGCCTATGGGGTTCTGTCTGTTACCATGGCCTATGGGGTTCTGTCTGTTACCATTGCCTATGGGGTTCTGTCTGTTACCATGGCCTATGGGGTTCTGTCTGTTACCATGGCCTATGGGGTTCTGTCTGTTACCATGGCCTATGGGGTTCTGTCTGTTACCATTGCCTATGGGGTTCTGTCTGTTACCATGGCCTATGGGGTTCTATCTGTTACCATGGCCTATGGGGTTCTGTCTGTTACCATGGCCTATGGGGTTCTGTCTGTTACCATGGTTACCAGCTCATCATTGTTTCATGTAGGTATTAGTTGTGTATCTGTATTGAATAACTGTTATGACATGTTTTATAAGATCCCAGACACTTACTCGGAAATGCCTGTATGTCCACCCTAACAAACACGATCAAAGGGGAGATTTTGATTAGCTTTCAACACATGTTCTGTCTCGTTCTATTGCATTCTGTTTGTAATTACATGTACTGACACGGTATTGTATTATTACATTGTTACGCAACTTGACGAGATCAATTGGATCCAAAATAAACCCAATGTTCATGCCAAGGGTCTATCTTGACCTCCACCACCAAACCACAGACTCTAGTATTCTATGTAGAGAGAGAGAGAGAGAGAGAGAAAAATAGAGAAAGAGAGGGAAAGAGAAATAGAGAAAGAGAGAGAAAGAGAGAGAGGGAGAAAGAGAGAGAAAGAGAGAGAAAGAGAGAGAGGGAGAAAGAGAGAGAAAGAGACAGAGGGAGAAAGAGAGAGAAAGAGAGAGAAAGAGAGAGGGAGAAAGAGAGAGAAAGAGAGAGAAAGAGAGAGAGGGAGAAAGAGAGAGAAAGAGAGAGAGGGAGAAAGAGAGAGAAAGAGAGAGAAAGAGAGAGGGAGAAAGAGAGAGAAAAAGACAGAGAAAGAGAGAACGAGAGAGAGAGAGAGAGAGAGAAAGAGAGAGAAAGAGAGAGAGGGAGAAAGATAGAGAAAAAGACAGAGAAAGAGAGAACGAGAGAGAGAGAAAGAGAGAGAGAGAGAGTTTTCTATTGTTCCTGTATGGATTGAGACCTCCGATCAAAGTCCTCCTTTCCATCAAGGACACACACACAAACACACCACCTCTTCCCATCATCACAACAGGGTTTCTCTCTAACCAGACCTCAGTTCCTGGTGGACTTCCTCTGGTCTTCTGTTGGCTTGCAGTGGAAGGGGAGTAGAGGGGAGACTGGGGGGAGATGGGGGGAGAGGGGAGAAGAGGGGAGAAGAGGGGAGACAGGGGGAGAGGGGAGATGAGGAGAGACGGGGGGAGATGGGGGGAGAGGGGAGAAGAGGGGAGACAGGGGGAGAGGGGAGATGAGGAGAGACGGGGGGAGATGGAAGACGGGGGAGGATGGGGGAAGACGGGGAGAGATTGCGGCAAGCATAGACCCTTCCGTGTCTGTTCCAGTTTCCTTGGTACATATCTCGCCTCCTCTCGCTCCTGTCTCAGAGACTCACAGACAGTCGTCTTGAAATAACAAGCTCTAAGAAAAGAAGAAGAAATAACCAAACCCAGAACAAAGGGTCTGTGTCGTGCCCCGTCCAGGCTGTTCCAGACATAGTGCACTACTTTTTACAAGTGCCCTAGTGCACTACATAGGGAATAGACAGCTATTTGGGACGCATAAGGACAGTAGAATATTTATTGTTGTCAGAGATATACGTGGAATGCTGCAGAATTAAACAATAGGCCACATGACGTGTTGCTTTTCTTCCATGAAGGGGAAGTAGGCTATCTAATATAAAACATGATTGTAGTGAGAATAATTATTAGAATAGTTATTAGTCAGATATCATCTATATTGTATATTGACGACGATCATTGTCTACCCAATGTCTACACTTGACTGGATCGACTTCTATCTGTGATAGACCACCTGTTACATTGATCAGGCCATATTTGCTCTCTGTGGCTTCTCCCGCTCATTGTGTGTCTGTGTGTGTGTGTGTGTGTGTGTGTGCGACCCCCCCTTGTGTGTCCGTGCTTGTGTTCATGTCCAGATGGGCCCGGCCGTAAAAGTATAGTAAATCTTGATTTAAGCGAGGGGAGGCCAATATGTTGGATGTTGGAGCAGATTGACCCTGATGTTGGAGATAGAAGTCTGGTTGGACGGATTTACGACGTGGCTCTCAGACCCAGCGGTAACAGGTTCAGACGGGTTTAACACCCTAGCCTCTGGTTTCAAACCCCTGACTTTAGACGTTCACTGTCCCTCTGGGGCCACCGTATGGAAAGGAGTTCCTTTAACTACACCCAATATTGACCTTCATAGAAAGAGATTAAGTGCAAGTGTAAAATCCATCCCATTTGCCTACTGGATGATAAATGTCTCATTCACAGGACAACTTTCCTCTTTATGATATTTATCTTTCCATAAGAGCATGGTCATACTCTTAAGAATCAGTCAGAAAGCCCTGTCTCTCCACAGGCTGAATGCTGGCCTGTATAGTCTGTATACCGTCTGTACCTGTTTTGGAACTTTCCTACCTCTCTGTGCGTTGTGTTTAGTGTCAACAGCAGTAGTACCAGGAGAGTTCTTTGGCCTTCCTCCTTCACTAGAATACTGGCAACATGAACAGTCTTTCTCCCTAGCAACATGAACAGTCTTTCTCCTTCACTAGAACACTGGCAACATGAACAGTCTTTCTCCTTCACTAGAACACTGGCAACATGAACAGTCTTTCTCCTTCACTAGAACACTGGCAACATGAACAGTCTTTCTCCTTCACTAGAACACTGGCAACATGAACAGTCTTTCTCCTTCACTAGAACACTGGCAACATGAACAGTCTTTCTCCCTAGCAACATGAACAGTCTTTCTCCTTCACTAGAACACTGGCAACATGAACAGTCTTTCTCCTTCACTAGAATACTGGCAACATGAACAGTCTTTCTCCTTCACTAGAACACTGGCAACATGAACAGTCTTTCTCCTTCACTAGAACACTGGCAACATGAACAGTCTTTCCCACTAGCAACATGAACAGTCTTTCTCCTTCACTAGAACACTGGCAACAAGAACAGTCTTTCCCACTAGCAACATGAACAGTCTTTCTCCTTCACTAGAACACTGGCAACATGAACAGTCTTCCCCCTTCACTAGAACACTGGCAACATGAACAGTCTTCCTTCATCACTAGAATACTGGCAACATGAACAGTCTTCCTCCTTCACTAAAACACTGGCAACATGAACAGTCTTTCTCCTTCACTAGAATACTGGCAACATGAACAGTCTTTCTCCTTCACTAGAACACTAGCAACATGAACAGTCTTTCTCCTTCACTCGATCACTAGCAACATGAACAGTCTTTCTCCCTAGCAACATGAACAGTCTTTCTCCTTCACTGGAATACTGGCAACATGAACAGTCTTTCTCCTTCACTAGAACACTGTCAACATGAACAGTCTTTCTCCTTCACTAGAACACTGGCAACATGAACCGTCTTTCTCCTTCACTAGAACACTGTCAACATGAACAGTCTTTCTCCTTCACTAGAACACTGGCAACATGAACCGTCTTTCTCCCTAGCAACATGAACAGTCTTTCTCCTTCAATAGAATACTGGCAACATGAACAGTCTTTCTCCTTCACTAGAACACTGGCAACATGAACAGTCTTTCTCCTTCACTAGAACACTGGCAACATGAACAGTCTTTCTCCTTCACTAGAACACTGGCAACATGAACAGTCTTTCTCCTTCACTAGAACACTGTCAACATGAACAGTCTTTCTCCTTCACTAGAACACTGGCAACATGAACAGTCTTTCTCATTCACTAGAACACTGTCAACATGAACAGTCTTTCTCTTTCACTAGAATACTGGCAACATGAACAGTCTTTCTCCTTCACTAGAACACTGGCAACATGAACAGTCTTTCTCCTTCACTAGAACACTGGCAACATGAACAGTCTTTCTCCTTCACTAGAATACTGGCAACATGAACAGTCTTTCTCCTTCACTAGAACACTGGCAACACGAACGGCCGGCCATAGCGGCACTGTAACGTTGTTGTTGTATCAAGTAAATATTATTAAGCAACTGGTTCCACAGACTTTTTATTGTTTACTCAACTTTTCGTCCCAAACTTAGCTGTAACATGAGAAAATGTAGGCAAAAATGCAGTCAATTTAAAATGATGTGTTTGCTCAATTTGTCTTATATGTTCATTCAACTAGAAAGTGTTATTTTGGCATCTTACCTAAAAAAATTGCTGTGGAACTACTTTCATCATACATGATCACATTGTGCATGTTTGTTTATACAGTCATCATTGTTGAATATGTCCTCATCTGGGACTTGAACTCACAACCTCTTGGTTCCCAGCAGTCCAATCTTCCTGTTATGTCACCATCTCAGTGTCAATAACTGATTTCACCTGTATTGCTACACTTTGCACATCAAAATAAATCTCTGCTCTGTTAAAAGTACACTCAAGAAAAACAATTATATTTATCATAGTGATTAAAGAGTAACATTAAAACAGGTTAATATGTCCCACCAGCATTAGGCAACTAAAACAGCTTAAATAATTACATCAAATCAATGATGAGAGAATAGTCAGATTGACTGATAATTTACATAGACATGGTGGTGAAGCAGGGAGATCAGCATGCAGTGAACCAAGAGGTTTATGAGTTCAAGTCCCAGGTGAGGATGTGTTGCATAATAATTACTGTATAATTGAACATCTGCAATCTAATCCTGTACTCTATGTTCACATGTGTCAAATATGTAAGCTGAAAACTAAATGTGCAACTTTGGTTTTAGAAGGGAGAGGGGGACATACTTTTTATTTTTTATCCAGTCGGATAAACACTCCAAACAGCCTACCCGGCCAATCGGAGGCGTCTGCGTGGTCCTAAAGCTCACAGTTGCATCGTTTTGTATCACATTCCAATGATTAAACTGGGGGGTGGACAAAAATGCAATTTCAGAATGTGGATGGGGACATGTCCCTGTTTAAAACATTGTATGTTCAAAGCGCTGTGTGTGTTTTTAACTAATTCCACAGCAGTTTTTTTTAGGTAAGATGCCAAAATGGTCATTTCTAGTTGAATGAACATCTGAGACGAATTTAGCAAATACATCATTTTAAGTTGACAGAAAATTTTGCCTTGATTTCCTCATGTTGGAGCTAAGTTTGTCACAACTAAAAATGTTAAGTTCAGATAACACTTTGACCGAAAGGTTGAGTAAACAAAACAACAGCTTCCTAATAATAATTTGTTGAAACAACTAGATTTGTGGGTGTTTTTTACTGTGTTTTGGTGAAGCTGTGATACGTGGAACTGTCAGAAGGGAGGGGGAGTCAGGGTGAGGTCCAGCGGAGACTCCTGAGGGGAGGACGGCTCATAAAAATGTCTGGAATGAAGTGAATGGAATGGTATCAAACATATGGTTTCCATGTGGTTGATGCCACTCCATTGACTCCATTCCAGCCATTACTATGAGCAGTCCTCCCCTCAGCAGCCTCCGCTGGTGAGGTCATAATCACCACTAACCAGCCCCTAAGCCTTCTGACAGAATTGATAAACCCATGTAGCTTTTAAGTTATGAATCTTAGCTGGAAAAAAATTAAAGATTGCTTTGTGTCACTAATACACATACGTAAAAGTGGGCCACCAACAAAAAAGAGAGTGCTTAAATGGGTTAACAAACTTCTGGCAGAACCAAGTAATTACTCAGTACTCGGCTCCTTAGCTATGAATCTTAAAAAGTGAGGTTAGTCGTACTGTGTAAAATGTACATGACATCAAAGAGTGGAATGGACCACCAACAAAAATACGAAAACAATGGATCAAATGCCTCCTATGAAGGCAATTGGTTTTAAGGGATTTTCATAAACTGGTCACAAAAATACATTGGAAACAGTTGGAAATGAGATCCCATTTCAACATTTTGAGTAGAGTATCACTGCCATTCTCACTTTCCAAAGAGCAGTAAAGGTGGCATACATTTCACTGGCTCATACAGAACTCGACACTGGTAACTATGGAAACACACATTAGTCTTCTACTCTATAGGCTGAAGATTCTCGCTTCGACAGTAGAACCACCTGAACTGGATAAAAAGTGCTAAATTAGAGCTACTACGGCATCCTACGATGTTAACGTTCTTGAAACACAGGCTGCAATTGAAATGGCACCCTATCTATATTCTCTCTATATAGTGCATTACTTTTGACCAGAATCCTACTGGGCCCTAGTCAAGATACCAAGTATACATTTTAGACGCAACGACAGTTTGTTAACACGGTTTGGTAATGCTCCCAGATTGAATTAATGAAACATGCTGGAAATGGAGAATGTAGATGAGTGGAGACCTCCTGGGGTTTTATAAGAGGTTAAATAACTACATGATGTTTGAAAGATCGCATACCAGTATAGACGCTCAACCTAAACCAGCAACACATGTTTATAACAGAACATTCTATAGACGCTCAACCAGCAACACATGTTTATAACAAAACATTCTATAGACGCTCAACCAGCAACACATGTTTATAACAAAACATTCTATAGACCCTAAACCAGCAACACATGTTGATAACAGAACATTCTATAGACGCTCAACCAGCAACACATGTTGATAACAAAACATTCTATAGACGCTCAACCAGCAACACATGTTTATAACAAAACATTCTATAGACGCTCAACCAGCAACACATGTTTATAAAAAGAACATTCTAGAGACGCTCAACCAGCAACACATGTTGATAACAAAACATTCTATAGACGCTCAACCTCAAACCCAAACCCAACGCTTAAGACAAAACTACGAGTGTGTTTTGTTTGACATCAATAAGCAATAGGCTGCTCAATAATGTATCTTAATTCCCTGTTAGATGGCCTCATTTTGATCAGTGATATCAACCTTCTCCTGATTCAGGACACAGCAAGGTTTAACGATTACACTTTTTATACGTTACATCATCACCCACAAGCTGAGCAGTGGGCGTGGTTACATCATCACCCACAAGCTGAGCAGTGGGCATGGTTACATCATCACCCACAAGCTAAGCAGTGGACGTGGTTACATCATCACCCACAAGATGAGTAGTGGGCGTGGTTACATCATCACCCACAAGATGAGTAGTGGGCGTGGTTACATCATCACCCACAAACTGAGCAGTGGGCGTGGTTACATCACCCACAAGCTAAGCAGTGGGCGTGGTTACATCATCACCCACAAGATGAGTAGTGGGCGTGGTTACATCATCACCCACAAGATGAGTAGTGGGCGTGGTTACATCATCACCCACAAACTGAGCAGTGGGCGTGGTTACATCACCCACAAGCTAAGCAGTGGGCGTGGTTACATCACCCACAAGCTAAGCAGTGGGCGTGGTTACATCATCACCCACAAGCTGAGCAGTGGGCGTGGTTACATCACCCCCAGCGGAGCAGTGGGCGTGGTTTTCTCGCCACCCACAAGTTGAGCAGTGGGCGTGGTTACATCATCACCCACAAGCTGAGCAGTGGGCATGGTTACATCATCACCCACAAGCTGAGCAGTGGGCATGGTTACATCATCACCCACCAGCTAAGCAGTGGGCGTGGTTACATCATCACCCACCAGCTAAGCAGTGGGTGTGGTTACATCACCCACAAGCTGAGCAGTGGGCATGGTCACATCATCACCCACCAGCTAAGCAGTGGGCGTGGTTACATCACCCACAAGCTGAGCAGTGGGCATGGTTACATCATCACCCACAAGATGAGCAGTGGGCATGGTTACATCATCACCCACCAGCTAAGCAGTGGGCGTGGTTACATCATCACCCACAAGCTGAGTAGTGGGCGTGGTTACATCATCACCCACAAGATGAGCAGTGGGCATGGTTACATCATCACCCACAAGCTGAGCAGTGGGCATTGTTACATCATCACCCACAAGCTGAGCAGTGGGCGTGGTTACATCATCACCCACAAACTGAGCAGTGGGCATAGTTACATCATCACCCACAAGCTGAGCAGTGGGCGTGGTTACATCATCACCCACAAGCTGAGCAGTGGGCATTGTTACATCATCACCCACAACCTGAGCAGTGGGCGTGGATACATCATCACCCACAAACTGAGCAGTGGGCGTGGTTACATCACCCACAAGCTGAGCAGTGGGCGTGGTTACATCATCACCCACAAACTGAGCAGTGGGCATAGTTACATCATCACCCACAAGCTGAGCAGTGGGCGTGGTTACATCATCACCCACAAGCTGAGCAGTGGGCATAGTTACATCATCACCCACAAGCTGAGCAGTGGGCGTGGATACATCATCACCCACAAACTGAGCAGTGGGCGTGGTTACATCACCCACAAGCTGAGCAGTTGGCGTGGTTACATCATCACCCACAAGCTGAGCAGTTGGCGTGGTTACATCATCACCCACAAGCTGAGCAGTTGGCGTGGTTACATCATCACCCACAAGCTGAGCAGTGGGTGTGGTTACATCATCACCCACAAGCTGAGCAGTGGGCATGGTTACATCATCACCCACCAGCTAAGCAGTGGGCGTGGTTACATCATCACCCACCAGCTAAGCAGTGGGCATAGTTACATCATCACCCACAAGCTGAGCAGTGGGCATAGTTACAGCATCACCCACAAGCTGAGCAGTGGGCGTGGTTACATCATCACCCACAAGCTGAGCAGTGGGCATAGTTACATCATCACCCACAAGCTGAGCAGTGGGCGTGGTTACATCATCACCCACAAACTGAGCAGTGGGCGTGGTTACATCACCCACAAGCTGAGCAGTTGGCGTGGTTACATCATCACCCACAAACTGAGCAGTTGGCGTGGTTACATCACCCACAAGCTGAGCAGTTGGCGTGGTTACATCATCACCCACAAGCTGAGCAGTTGGCGTGGTTACATCATCACCCACAAGCTGAGCAGTGGGCATGGTTACATCATCACCCACAAGCTAAGCAGTTGGCGTGGTTACATCATCACCCACAAGCTAAGCAGTTGGCGTGGTTACATCACCCACAAGC
This sequence comes from Salmo salar, assembly GCF_905237065.1. Taxonomy (NCBI): domain Eukaryota; kingdom Metazoa; phylum Chordata; class Actinopteri; order Salmoniformes; family Salmonidae; genus Salmo; species Salmo salar. The sequence goes on from NC_059447.1 coordinate 87,601,583, forward strand.
TGAGCAGTGTGCGTGGTTACATCATCACCCACAAGCTGAGCAGTGGGCATAGTTACATCATCACCCACAAGCTGAGCAGTGGGCATAGTTACATCATCACCCACAAGCTGAGCAGTGGGCGGGGTTACATCATCACCCACAAGCTGAGCAGTGGGCATAGTTACATAATCACCCACAAGCTGAGCAGTGGGCGTGGTTACATCATCACCCACAAACTGAGCAGTGGGCGTGGTTACGTCACCCACAAGCTGAGCAGTTGGCGCGGTTACATCATCACCCACAAACTGAGCAGTGGGCGTGGTTACATCATCACCCACAAGCTGAGCAGTTGGCGTGGTTACATCATCACCCACAAGCTAAGCAGTTGGCGTGGTTACATCATCACCCACAAGCTGAGCAGTGGGCGTGGTTTCATCATCACCCACAAGTTGAGCAGTTGACGTGGTTACATCATCACCCACAAGCTGAGCAGTTGGCGAGGTTACTTCATCACCCACAAGCTGAGAAGTGGGCGTGGTTACTACATCACCCACAAACTGAGCAGTGGGCGTGGTTACATCATCACCCACAAGCTAAGCAGTTGGCGTGATTACATCATCACCCACAAGCTGAGCAGTGGGCGTGGTTACATCATCACCCACAAGCTGAGCAGTTGGCGTGGTTACATCATCACCCACAAGCTGAGCAGTTGGCGTGGTTACATCATCACCCACAAGCTGAGCAGTGGGCGTGGTTACATCATCACCCACAAGCTGAGCAGTGGGCATGGTTACATCATCACCCACCAGCTAAGCAGTGGGCGTGGTTACATCATCACCCACCAGCTAAGCAGTGGGCATAGTTACATCATCACCCACAAGCTGAGCAGTGGGCATAGTTACATCATCACCCACAAGCTGTGAAGTGCGTTACATCATCCCAAAGCTGAGCAGTGGGCATAGTTACATCATCACCCACAAGCTGAGCAGTGGGCGTGGTTACATCATCACCCACAAACTGAGCAGTGGGCGTGGTTACATCACCCACAAGCTGAGCAGTTGGCGTGGTTACATCATCACCCACAATCTGAGTAGTGGGCGTGGTTACATAATCACCCACAAGCTGAGCAGTTGGCGTGGTTACATCATCAACCACAAGCTAAGCAGTTGGTGTGGTTACATCATCACCCACAAGCTGAGCAGTTGGCGTGGTTACATCATCACCCACAAGCTGAGAAGTGGGCGTGGTTACATCGTCACCCACAAACTGATCAGTGGGCGTGGTTACATCATCACCCACAAGTTGAGCAGTGGGCGTGGTTACATCATCACCCACAAGCTGAGCAGTGGGCGTGTTTACATCACCCACAAGTTGAGCAGTGGGCATGGTTACATCATCACCCACAAGTTGAGCAGTGGGCGTGGTTACATCATCACCCACAAGCTGAGTAGTGGGCGTGGTTACATCATCACCCACAAGCTGAGCAGTGGGCATGGTTACATCATCACCCACAAGCTGAGCAGTGGACATGGTTACATCATCACCCACAAGCTTAGCAGTGGGCATAGTTACATCATCACCCACAAGCTGAGCAGTGGGCATAGTTACATCATCACCCACAAGCTGAGCAGTGGGCGTGGTTACATCATCACCCACAAGCTGAGCAGTGGGCATAGTTACATAATCACTCACAAGCTGAGCAGTGGGCGTGGTTACATTATCACACACAAACTGAGCAGTGGGCGTGGTTACATCACCCACCAGCTGAGCAGTTGGCGTGGTTACATCATCACCCACAAGCTGAGCAGTGGGCGTGGTTACATCATCACCCACAAGCTGAGCAGTTGGCGTGGTTACATCATCAACCACAAGCTAAGCAGTTGGCGTGGTTACATCATCACCCACAAGCTGAGCAGTTGGCGTGGTTACATCATCACCCACAAGCTGAGCAGTGGGCGTGGTTACATCACCCACAAGCTGAGCAGTGGGCGTGGTTACATCATCACCCACAACCTAAGCAGTGGGCGTGGTTACATCACCCACAAGCTGATCAGTGGGCGTCGTTAAATTATCACCCACAACCTAAGCAGTGGGCGTGGATACATCACCCACAAGCTAAGCAGTGGGCGTGGTTACATCATCACCCACAAGCTAAGCAGTGGGCGTGGTTACATCACCCACAAGCTGATCAGTTGGCGTGGTTATATCATGACCCACAAACTGAGCAGTGGGCGTGGTTACATCACCCACAAGCTGAGCAGTTGGCGTGGTTACATCATCACCCACAAGCTGAGCAGTTGGCGTGGTTACATCATCACCCACAAGCTGAGCAGTGGGCGTGGTTACATCATCACCCACAAGCTAAGCAGTTGGCGTGATTACATCATCACCCACAAGCTAAGCAGTTGGCGTGGTTACATCACCCACAAGCTGAGCAGTGTGCGTGGTTACATCATCACCCACAATTTGAGCAGTGGGCATAGTTACATCATCACCCACAAGCTGAGCAGTGGGCATAGTTACATCATCACCCACAAGCTGAGCAGTGGGCGGGGTTACATCATCACCCACAAGCTGAGCAGTGGGCATAGTTACATAATCACCCACAAGCTGAGCAGTGGGCGTGGTTACATCATCACCCACAAACTGAGCAGTGGGCGTGGTTACATCACCCACAAGCTGAGCAGTTGGCGCGGTTACATCATCACCCACAAACTGAGCAGTGGGCGTGGTTACATCATCACCCACAAGCTGAGCAGTTGGCGTGGTTACATAATCACCCACAAGCTAAGCAGTTGGCGTGGTTACATCATCACCCACAAGCTGAGCAGTGGGCGTGGTTTCATCATCACCCACAAGCTGAGCAGTTGACGTGGTTACATCATCACCCACAAGCTGAGCAGTTGGCGAGGTTACATCATCACCCACAAACTGAGTTGTGGGCATGGTTACATCATCACCCACAAGCTGAGCAGTGGGCGTGGTTACATCATCACCCACAAGCTGAGCAGTGGGCGTGGTTACATCATCACCCACAAGCTGAGCAGTGGGCGTGGTTACATCATCACCCACAAGCTGAGCAGTGGGCGTGGTTACATCATCACCCACAAACTGAGCAGTGGGCGTGGTTACATCACCCACAAGCTGAGCAGTTGGCGCGGTTACATCATCACCCACAAACTGAGCAGTGGGCGTGGTTACATCATCACCCACAAGCTGAGCAGTTGGCGTGGTTACATAATCACCCACAAGCTAAGCAGTTGGCGTGGTTACATCATCACCCACAAGCTGAGCAGTGGGCGTGGTTACATCATCACCCACAAGCTGAGCAGTTGGCGTGGTTACATCATCACCCACAAGCTGAGCAGTTGGCGTGGTTACATCATCACCCACAAGCTGAGAAGTGGGCGTGGTTACCACATCACCCACAAACTGAGCAGTGGGCGTGGTTACATCATCACCCACAAGCTGAGCAGTGGGCGTGGTTACATCATCACCCACAAGCTAAGCAGTTGGCGTGATTACATCATCACCCACAAGCTAAGCAGTTGGGTGGTTACATCATCACCCACAAGCTGAGCAGTGGGCGTGGTTACATCTTCACCCACAAGCTGAGCAGTTGGCGTGGTTACATCATCACCCACAAGCTGAGCAGTTGGCGTGGTTACATCATCACCCACAAGCTGAGCAGTGGGCGTGGTTACCACATCACCCACAAGCTGAGCAGTGGGCGTGGGCATGGTTACATCATCACCCACAAGCTGAGCAGTGGGCGTGGTTACATCCTCACCCACAACCTAAGCAGTGCGCGTGGTTACATCACCCACAAGCTAAGGATTGGGCGTGGTTACATCATCACCCACAAGCTAAGCAGTGGGCGTGGTTACATCACCCACAAGCTAAGCAGTGGGCATGGTTACATCATCACCCACCAGCTAAGCAGTGGGCGTGGTTACATCACCCACAAGCTGAGCAGTGGGCGTGGTTACATCATCACCCACAAGCTGAGCAGTGGGCGTGGGCGTGGTTACATCATCACCCACAAGCTGAGCAGTGGGCATAATTACATCATCACCCACAAGCTGAGTAGTGGGCGTGGTTACATCATCACCCACAAGCTGAGCAGTGGGCATAGTTACATCATCACCCACAAGCTGAGCAGTGGGCGTGGTTACATCATCACCCACAAGCTGAGCAGTGGGCGTGGTTACATCATCACCCACAAGCTGAGCAGTGGGCGTGGTTACATCATCACCCACAAGCTGAGCAGTGGGCGCGGTTACCACATCACCCACAAGCTGAGCAGTGGGCGTGGTTACATCATCACCCACAAGCTGAGCAGTGGGCGTGGTTACATCATCACCCACAAGCTGAGCAGTGGGCGTGGTTACATCATCACCCACAAGCTGAGCAGTGGGCGTGGTTACATCATCACCCACAAGCTGAGCAGTTGGGCGTGGTTACATCATCACCCACAAGCTGAGCAGTTGGCGTGGTTACATCATCACCCACAAGCTGAGCAGTGGGCGTGGTTACATCATCACCCACAAGCTGAGCAGTGGGCATGGTTACATCATCACCCACCAGCTAAGCAGTGGGCGTGGTTACATCATCACCCACAAGCTAAGCAGTGGGCATAGTTACATCATCACCCACAAGCTGAGCAGTGGGCATAGTTACATCATCACCCACAAGCTGTGCAGTGGGCGTGGTTACATCATCACCCACAAGCTGAGCAGTGGGCATAGTTACATCATCACCCACAAGCTGAGCAGTGGGCGTGGTTACATCATCACCCACAAACTGAGCAGTGGGCGTGGTTACATCACCCACAAGCTGAGCAGTTGGCGTGGTTACATCATCACCCACAATCTGAGCAGTGGGCGTGGTTACATCATCACCCACAAGCTGAGCAGTGGGCGTGTTTACATCACCCACAAGTTGAGCAGTGGGCGTGGTTACATCATCACCCACAAGCTGAGCAGTGGGCGTGGTTACATCATCACCCACAAGCTGAGTAGTGGGCGTGGTTACATCATCACCCACAAGCTGAGCAGTGGGCATGGTTACATCATCACCCACAAGCTGAGCAGTGGGCATGGTTACATCATCACCCACAAGCTTAGCAGTGGGCATAGTTACATCATCACCCACAAGCTGAGCAGTGGGCATAGTTACATCATCACCCACAAGCTGAGCAGTGGGCGTGGTTACATCATCACCCACAAGCTGAGCAGTGGGCATAGTTACATCATCACTCACAAGCTGAGCAGTGGGCGTGGTTACATCATCACCCACAAGCTGAGTTGTGGGCGTGGTTACATCATCACCCACAAGCTGAGCAGTGGGCATGGTTACATCATCACCCACAAGCTGAGCAGTTGGCGTGGTTACATCATCACCCACAAGCTGAGCAGTTGGCGTGGTTACATCATCACCCACAAGCTGAGCAGTGGGTGTGGTTACATCATCACCCACAAGCTGAGCAGTGGGCATGGTTACATCATCACCCACCAGCTAAGCAGTGGGCGTGGTTACATCATCACCCACCAGCTAAGCAGTGGGCGTAGTTACATCATCACCCACAAGCTGAGCAGTGGGCATAGTTACATCATCACCCACAAGCTGAGCAGTGGGCGTGGTTACATCATCACCCACAAGCTGAGCAGTGGGCGTAGTTACATCATCACCCACAAGCTGAGCAGTGGGCGTGGTTACATCATCACCCACAAACTGAGCAGTGGGCGTGGTTACATCACCCACAAGCTGAGCAGTTGGCGTGGTTACATCATCACCCACAAACTGAGCAGTGGGCGTGGTTACATCACCCACAAGCTGAGCAGTTGGCGTGGTTACATCATCACCCACAAGCTGAGCAGTTGGCGTGGTTACATCATCACCCACAAGCTGAGCAGTGGGCGTGGTTACATCATCACCCACAAGCTAAGCAGTTGGCGTGGTTACATCATCACCCACAAGCTAAGCAGTTGGCGTGGTTACATCACCCACAAGCTGAGCAGTGTGCGTGGTTACATCATCACCCACAAGCTGAGCAGTGGGCGTAGTTACATCATCACCCACAAGCTGAGCAGTGGGCGTGGTTACATCATCACCCACAAGCTGAGCAGTGGGCGTGGTTACATCATCACCCACAAGCTGAGCAGTTGGCGTGGTTACATAATCACCCACAAGCTAAGCAGTTGGCGTGGTTACATCATCACCCACAAGCTGAGCAGTGGGCGTGGTTTCATCATCACCCACAAGCTGAGCAGTTGGCGTGGTTACATCATCACCCACAAGCTGAGCAGTTGGCGTGGTTACATCATCACCCACAAGCTGAGCAGTGGGCGTGGTTACTTCATCACCCACAAGCTGAGCAGTGGGCGTGGTTACATCATCACCCACAAGCTAAGCAGTTGGCGTGATTACATCATCACCCACAAGCTGAGCAGTGGGCGTGGTTACATCATCACCCACAAGCTGAGCAGTTGGGCGTGGTTACATCATCACCCACAAGCTGAGCAGTTGGCGTGGTTACATCATCACCCACAAGCTGAGCAGTGGGCGTGGTTACATCATCACCCACAAGCTGAGCAGTGGGCATGGTTACATCATCACCCACCAGCTAAGCAGTGGGCGTGGTTACATCATCACCCACCAGCTAAGCAGTGGGCATAGTTACATCATCACCCACAAGCTGAGCAGTGGGCATAGTTACATCATCACCCACAAGCTGTGAAGTGGGCGTGGTTACATCATCACCCACAAGCTGAGCAGTGGGCATAGTTACATCATCACCCACAAGCTGAGCAGTGGGCGTGGTTACATCATCACCCACAAACTGAGCAGTGGGCGTGGTTACATCACCCACAAGCTGAGCAGTTGGCGTGGTTACATCATCACCCACAATCTGAGTAGTGGGCGTGGTTACATAATCACCCACAAGCTGAGCAGTTGGCGTGGTTACATCATCAACCACAAGCTAAGCAGTTGGTGTGGTTACATCATCACCCACAAGCTGAGCAGTGGGCGTGGTTACATCATCACCCACAAGCTGAGCAGTGGGCGTGGTTACATCGTCACCCACAAACTGATCAGTGGGCGTGGTTACATCATCACCCACAAGCTGAGCAGTGGGCGTGGTTACATCATCACCCACAAGCTGAGCAGTGGGCGTGTTTACATCACCCACAAGCTGAGCAGTGGGCGTGGTTACATCATCACCCACAAGCTGAGCAGTGGGCGTGGTTACATCATCACCCACAAGCTGAGCAGTGGGCGTGGTTACATCATCACCCACAAGCTGAGCAGTGGGCATGGTTACATCATCACCCACAAGTTGAGCAGTGGGCGTGGTTACATCATCACCCACAAGCTTAGCAGTGGGCATAGTTACATCATCACCCACAAGCTGAGCAGTGGGCATAGTTACATCATCAACCACAAGCTGAGCAGTGGGCGTGGTTACATCATCACCCACAAGCTGAGCAGTGGGCGTGGTTACATCATCACCCACAAGCTGAGCAGTGGGCGTGGTTACATCATCACCCACAAACTGAGCAGTGGGCGTGGTTACATCACCCACCAGCTGAGCAGTTGGCGTGGTTACATCATCACCCACAAGCTGAGCAGTGGGCGTGGTTACATCATCACCCACAAGCTGAGCAGTTGGCGTGGTTACATCATCAACCACAAGCTAAGCAGTTGGCGTGGTTACATCATCACCCACAAGCTGAGCAGTTGGCGTGGTTACATCATCACCCACAAGCTGAGCAGTGGGCGTGGTTACATCACCCACAAGCTGAGCAGTGGGCGTGGTTACATCATCACCCACAACCTAAGCAGTGGGCGTGGTTACATCACCCACAAGCTGATCAGTGGGCGTGGTTAAATTATCACCCACAACCTAAGCAGTGGGCGTGGTTACATCACCCACAAGCTAAGCAGTGGGCGTGGTTACATCATCACCCACAAGCTAAGCAGTGGGCGTGGTTACATCACCCACAAGCTGATCAGTTGGCGTGGTTATATCATGACCCACAAACTGAGCAGTGGGCGTGGTTACATCACCCACAAGCTGAGCAGTTGGCGTGGTTACATCATCACCCACAATATGAGCAGTGGGCGTGGTTACATCATCACCCACAAGCTGAGCAGTGGGCGTGTTTACATCACCCACAAGTTGAGCAGTGGGCATGGTTACATCATCACCCACAAGTTGAGCAGTGGGCGTGGTTACATCATCACCCACAAGCTGAGTAGTGGGCGTGGTTACATCATCACCCACAAGCTGAGCAGTGGGCATGGTTACATCATCACCCACAAGCTGAGCAGTGGGCATGGTTACATCATCACCCAAAAGCTTAGCAGTGGGCGTAGTTACATCATCACCCACAAGCTGAGCAGTGGGCATAGTTACATCATCACCCACAAGCTGAGCAGTGGGCGTGGTTACATCATCACCCACAAGCTGAGCAGTGGGCGTAGTTACATCATCACCCACAAGCTGAGCAGTGGGCGTGGTTACATCATCACCCACAAGCTGAGTTGTGGGCGTGGTTACATCATCACCCACAAGCTGAGCAGTGGGCATGGTTACATCATCACCCACAAGCTGAGCAGTTGGCGTGGTTACATCATCACCCACAAGCTGAGCAGTTGGCGTGGTTACATCATCACCCACAAGCTGAGCAGTGGGCGTGGTTACATCATCACCCACAAGCTGAGCAGTGGGCATGGTTACATCATCACCCACCAGCTAAGCAGTGGGCGTGGTTACATCATCACCCACCAGCTAAGCAGTGGGCATAGTTACATCATCACCCACAAGCTGAGCAGTGGGCATAGTTACATCATCACCCACAAGCTGAGCAGTGGGCGTGGTTACATCATCACCCACAAGCTGAGCAGTGGGCGTAGTTACATCATCACCCACAAGCTGAGCAGTGGGCGTGGTTACATCATCACCCACAAACTGAGCAGTGGGCGTGGTTACATCACCCACAAGCTGAGCAGTTGGCGTGGTTACATCATCACCCACAAACTGAGCAGTGGGCGTGGTTACATCACCCACAAGCTGAGCAGTTGGCGTGGTTACATCATCACCCACAAGCTGAGCAGTTGGCGTGGTTACATCATCACCCACAAGCTGAGCAGTGGGCGTGGTTACATCATCACCCACAAGCTAAGCAGTGGGCGTGGTTACATCATCACCCACAAGCTAAGCAGTTGGCGTGGTTACATCACCCACAAGCTGAGCAGTGTGCGTGGTTACATCATCACCCACAAGCTGAGCAGTGGGCATAGTTACATCATCACCCACAAGCTGAGCAGTGGGCATAGTTACATCATGACCCACAAGCTGAGCAGTGGGCGGGGTTACATCATCACCCACAAGCTGAGCAGTTGGCGTGGTTACATAATCACCCACAAGCTAAGCAGTTGGCGTGGTTACATCATCACCCACAAGCTGAGCAGTGGGCGTGGTTTCATCATCACCCACAAGCTGAGCAGTTGACGTGGTTACATCATCACCCACAAGCTGAGCAGTTGGCGAGGTTACATCATCACCCACAAGCTGAGAAGTGGGCGTGGTTACTACATCACCCACAAGCTGAGCAGTGGGCGTGGTTACATCATCACCCACAAGCTAAGCAGTTGGCGTGATTACATCATCACCCACAAGCTGAGCAGTGGGCGTGGTTACATCATCACCCACAAGCTGAGCAGTTGGCGTGGTTACATCATCACCCACAAGCTGAGCAGTTGGCGTGGTTACATCATCACCCACAAGCTGAGCAGTGGGCGTGGTTACATCATCACCCACAAGCTGAGCAGTGGGCATGGTTACATCATCACCCACCAGCTAAGCAGTGGGCGTGGTTACATCATCACCCACCAGCTAAGCAGTGGGCATAGTTACATCATCACCCACAAGCTGAGCAGTGGGCATAGTTACATCATCACCCACAAGCTGTGCAGTGGGCGTGGTTACATCATCACCCACAAGCTGAGCAGTGGGCATAGTTACATCATCACCCACAAGCTGAGCAGTGGGCGTGGTTACATCATCACCCACAAACTGAGCAGTGGGCGTGGTTACATCACCCACAAGCTGAGCAGTTGGCGTGGTTACATCATCACCCACAATCTGAGCAGTGGGCGTGGTTACATCATCACCCACAAGCTGAGCAGTTGGCGTGGTTACATCATCAACCACAAGCTAAGCAGTTGGCGTGGTTACATCATCACCCACAAGCTGAGCAGTTGGCGTGGTTACATCATCACCCACAAGCTGAGCAGTGGGCGTGGTTACATCGTCACCCACAAGCTGAGCAGTGGGCGTGTTTACATCACCCACAAGTTGAGCAGTGGGCATGGTTACATCATCACCCACAAGTTGAGCAGTGGGCGTGGTTACATCATCACCCACAAGCTGAGCAGTGGGCGTGGTTACATCATCACCCACAAGCTGAGCAGTGGGCATGGTTACATCATCACCCACAAGCTGAGCAGTGGACATGGTTACATCATCACCCACAAGCTTAGCAGTGGGCATAGTTACATCATCACCCACAAGCTGAGCAGTGGGCATAGTTACATCATCAACCACAAGCTGAGCAGTGGGCGTGGTTACATCATCACCCACAAGCTGAGCAGTGGGCATAGTTACATCATCACTCACAAGCTGAGCAGTGGGCGTGGTTACATTATCACCCACAAACTGAGCAGTGGGCGTGGTTACATCACCCACCAGCTGAGCAGTTGGCGTGGTTACATCATCACCCACAAGCTGAGCAGTGGGCGTGGTTACATCATCACCCACAAGCTGAGCAGTTGGCGTGGTTACATCATCAACCACAAGCTAAGCAGTTGGCGTGGTTACATCATCACCCACAAGCTGAGCAGTTGGCGTGGTTACATCATCACCCACAAGCTGAGCAGTGGGCGTGGTTACATCACCCACAAGCTGAGCAGTGGGCGTGGTTACATCATCACCCACAACCTAAGCAGTGGGCGTGGTTACATCACCCACAAGCTGATCAGTGGGCGTGGTTAAATTATCACCCACAACCTAAGCAGTGGGCGTGGTTACATCACCCACAAGCTAAGCAGTGGGCGTGGTTACATCATCACCCACAAGCTAAGCAGTGGGCGTGGTTACATCACCCACAAGCTGATCAGTTGGCGTGGTTACATCATGACCCACAACCTGAGCAGTGGGCGTGGTTACATCACCCACAAGCTGAGCAGTTGGCGTGGTTACATCATCACCCACAAGCTGAGCAGTTGGCGTGGTTACATCATCACCCACAAGCTGAGCAGTGGGCGTGGTTACATCATCACCCACAAGCTAAGCAGTTGGGCGTGATTACATCATCACCCACAAGCTAAGCAGTTGGGCGTGGTTACATCACCCACAAGCTGAGCAGTGTGCGTGGTTACATCATCACCCACAATTTGAGCAGTGGGCGTAGTTACATCATCACCCACAAGCTGAGCAGTGGGCATGGTTACATCATCACCCACAAGCTGAGCAGTGGGCGGGGTTACATCATCACCCACAAGCTGAGCAGTGGGCATAGTTACATAATCACCCACAAGCTGAGCAGTGGGCGTGGTTACATCATCACCCACAAACTGAGCAGTGGGCGTGGTTACATCACCCACAAGCTGAGCAGTTGGCGCGGTTACATCATCACCCACAAACTGAGCAGTGGGCGTGGTTACATCATCACCCACAAGCTGAGCAGTTGGCGTGGTTACATAATCACCCACAAGCTAAGCAGTTGGCGTGGTTACATCATCACCCACAAGCTGAGCAGTGGGCGTGGTTTCATCATCACCCACCAGCTGAGCAGTTGACGTGGTTACATCATCACCCACAAGCTGAGCAGTTGGCGAGGTTACATCATCACCCACAAGCTGAGAAGTGGGCGTGGTTACCACATCACCCACAAACTGAGCAGTGGGCGTGGTTACATCATCACCCACAAGCTGAGCAGTGGGCGTGGTTACATCATCACCCACAAGCTAAGCAGTTGGCGTGGTTACATCATCACCCACAAGCTAAGCAGTTGGCGTGGTTACATCATCACCCACAAGCTATGCAGTTGGGCGTGGTTACATCACCCACAAGCTGAGCAGTGTGCGTGGTTACATCATCACCCACAATCTGAGCAGTGGGCGTAGTTACATCATCACCCACAAGCTGAGCAGTGGGCGTGGTTACATCATCACCCACAAGCTGAGCAGTGGGCGGGGTTACATCATCACCCACAAGCTGAGCAGTGGGCATAGTTACATCATCACCCACAAGCTGAGCAGTGGGCGTGGTTACATCATCACCCACAAACTGAGCAGTGGGCGTGGTTACATCACCCACAAGCTGAGCAGTTGGCGCGGTTACATCATCACCCACAAACTGAGCAGTGGGCGTGGTTACATCATCACCCACAAGCTAAGCAGTTGGCGTGGTTACATAATCACCCACAAGCTAAGCAGTTGGCGTGGTTACATCATCACCCACAAGCTGAGCAGTGGGCGTGGTTTCATCATCACCCACAAGCTGAGCAGTTGACGTGGTTACATCATCACCCACAAGCTGAGCAGTTGGCGAGGTTACATCATCACCCACAAGCTGAGAAGTGGGCGTGGTTACCACATCACCCACAAACTGAGCAGTGGGCGTGGTTACATCATCACCCACAAGCTGAGCAGTGGGCGTGGTAACATCATCACCCACAAGCTAAGCAGTTGGCGTGATTACATCATCACCCACAAGCTAAGCAGTTGGGTGGTTACATCATCACCCACAAGCTGAGCAGTGGGCGTGGTTACATCATCACCCACAAGCTGAGCAGTGGGCATGGTTACATCATCACCCACAAGCTGAGCAGTGGGCATGGTTACATCATCACCCACCAGCTAAGCAGTGGGCGTGGTTACATCATCACCCACCAGCTAAGCAGTGGGTGTGGTTACATCACCCACAAGCTGAGCAGTGGGCATGGTTACATCATCACCCACCAGCTAAGCAGTGGGCGTGGTTACATCACCCACAAGCTGAGCAGTGGGCATGGTTACATCATCACCCACAAGATGAGCAGTGGGCATGGTTACATCATCACCCACCAGCTAAGCAGTGGGCGTGGTTACATCATCACCCACAAGCTGAGTAGTGGGCGTGGTTACATCATCACCCACAAGATGAGCAGTGGGCATGGTTACATCATCACCCACAAGCTGAGCAGTGGGCATTGTTACATCATCACCCACAAGCTGAGCAGTGGGCGTGGTTACATCATCACCCACAAACTGAGCAGTGGGCATAGTTACATCATCACCCACAAGCTGAGCAGTGGGCGTGGTTACATCATCACCCACAAGCTGAGCAGTGGGCATAGTTACATCATCACCCACAAGCTGAGCAGTGGGCGTGGATACATCATCACCCACAAACTGAGCAGTGGGCGTGGTTACATCACCCACAAGCTGAGCAGTTGGCGTGGTTACATCATCACCCACAAGCTGAGCAGTTGGCGTGGTTACATCATCACCCACAAGCTGAGCAGTTGGCGTGGTTACATCATCACCCACAAGCTGAGCAGTGGGCGTGGTTACATCATCACCCACAAGCTGAGCAGTGGGCGTGGTTACATCATCACCCACCAGCTAAGCAGTGGGCGTGGTTACATCATCACCCACCAGCTAAGCAGTGGGCATAGTTACATCATCACCCACAAGCTGAGCAGTGGGCATAGTTACAGCATCACCCACAAGCTGAGCAGTGGGCGTGGTTACATCATCACCCACAAGCTGAGCAGTGGGCATAGTTACATCATCACCCACAAGCTGAGCAGTGGGCGTGGTTACATCATCACCCACAAACTGAGCAGTGGGCGTGGTTACATCACCCACAAGCTGAGCAGTTGGCGTGGTTACATCATCACCCACAAACTGAGCAGTTGGGCGTGGTTACATCACCCACAAGCTGAGCAGTTGGCGTGGTTACATCATCACCCACAAGCTGAGCAGTTGGCGTGGTTACATCATCACCCACAAGCTGAGCAGTGGGCGTGGTTACATCATCACCCACAAGCTAAGCAGTTGGCGTGGTTACATCATCACCCACAAGCTAAGCAGTTGGCGTGGTTACATCACCCACAAGCTGAGCAGTGTGCGTGGTTACATCATCACCCACAAGCTGAGCAGTGGGCGTAGTTACATCATCACCCACAAGCTGAGCAGTGGGCATAGTTACATCATCACCCACAAGCTGAGCAGTGGGCGGGGTTACATCATCACCCACAAGCTGAGCAGTGGGCATAGTTACATAATCACCCACAAGCTGAGCAGTGGGCGTGGTTACATCATCACCCACAAACTGAGCAGTGGGCGTGGTTACGTCACCCACAAGCTGAGCAGTTGGCGCGGTTACATCATCACCCACAAACTGAGCAGTGGGCGTGGTTACATCATCACCCACAAGCTGAGCAGTTGGCGTGGTTACATCATCACCCACAAGCTAAGCAGTTGGCGTGGTTACATCATCACCCACAAGCTGAGCAGTGGGCGTGGTTTCATCATCACCCACAAGCTGAGCAGTTGACGTGGTTACATCATCACCCACAAGCTGAGCAGTTGGCGAGGTTACATCATCACCCACAAGCTGAGAAGTGGGCGTGGTTACTACATCACCCACAAACTGAGCAGTGGGCGTGGTTACATCATCACCCACAAGCTAAGCAGTTGGCGTGATTACATCATCACCCACAAGCTGAGCAGTGGGCGTGGTTACATCATCACCCACAAGCTGAGCAGTTGGCGTGGTTACATCATCACCCACAAGCTGAGCAGTTGGCGTGGTTACATCATCACCCACAAGCTGAGCAGTGGGCGTGGTTACATCATCACCCACAAGCTGAGCAGTGGGCATGGTTACATCATCACCCACAAGCTAAGCAGTGGGCGTGGTTACATCATCACCCACCAGCTAAGCAGTGGGCATAGTTACATCATCACCCACAAGCTGAGCAGTGGGCTTGGTTACATCATCACCCACAAGCTGTGAAGTGGGCGTGGTTACATCATCACCCACAAGCTGAGCAGTGGGCATAGTTACATCATCACCCACAAGCTGAGCAGTGGGCGTGGTTACATCATCACCCACAAACTGAGCAGTGGGCGTGGTTACATCACCCACAAGCTGAGCAGTTGGCGTGGTTACATCATCACCCACAATCTGAGCAGTGGGCGTGGTTACATAATCACCCACAAGCTGAGCAGTTGGCGTGGTTACATCATCAACCACAAGCTAAGCAGTTGGTGTGGTTACATCATCACCCACAAGCTGAGCAGTTGGCGTGGTTACATCATCACCCACAAGCTGAGAAGTGGGCGTGGTTACATCGTCACCCACAAACTGATCAGTGGGCGTGGTTACATCATCACCCACAAGCTGAGCAGTGGGCGTGGTTACATCATCACCCACAAGCTGAGCAGTGGGCGTGTTTACATCACCCACAAGCTGAGCAGTGGGCCTGGTTACATCATCACCCACAAGCTGAGCAGTGGGCGTGGTTACATCATCACCCACAAGCTGAGTAGTGGGCGTGGTTACATCATCACCCACAAGCTGAGCAGTGGGCATGGTTACATCATCACCCACAAGCTGAGCAGTGGGCATGGTTACATCATCACCCACAAGCTTAGCAGTGGGCATAGTTACATCATCACCCACAAGCTGAGCAGTGGGCATAGTTACATCATCACCCACAAGCTGAGCAGTGGGCGTGGTTACATCATCACCCACAAGCTGAGCAGTGGGCATAGTTACATAATCACTCACAAGCTGAGCAGTGGGCGTGGTTACATCATCACCCACAAACTGAGCAGTGGGCGTGGTTACATCACCCACAAGCTGAGCAGTTGGGCGTGGTTACATCATCACCCACAAGCTGAGCAGTGGGCGTGGTTACATCATCACCCACAAGCTGAGCAGTTGGCGTGGTTACATCATCAACCACAAGCTAAGCAGTTGGCGTGGTTACATCATCACCCACAAGCTGAGCAGTTGGCGTGGTTACATCATCACCCACAAGCTGAGCAGTGGGCGTGGTTACATCACCCACAAGCTGAGCAGTGGGCGTGGTTACATCATCACCCACAACCTAAGCAGTGGGCGTGGTTACATCACCCACAAGCTGATCAGTGGGCGTCGTTAAATTATCACCCACAACCTAAGCAGTGGGCGTGGATACATCACCCACAAGCTAAGCAGTGGGCGTGGTTACATCATCACCCACAAGCTAAGCAGTGGGCGTGGTTACATCACCCACAAGCTGAGCAGTTGGCGTGGTTATATCATCACCCACAAACTGAGCAGTGGGCGTGGTTACATCACCCACAAGCTGAGCAGTTGGCGTGGTTACATCATCACCCACAAGCTGAGCAGTTGGCGTGGTTACATCATCACCCACAAGCTGAGCAGTGGGCGTGGTTACATCATCACCCACAAGCTAAGCAGTTGGCGTGATTACATCATCACCCACAAGCTAAGCAGTTGGGCGTGGTTACATCACCCACAAGCTGAGCAGTGTGCGTGGTTACATCATCACCCACAATTTGAGCAGTGGGCATAGTTACATCATCACCCACAAGCTGAGCAGTGGGCATAGTTACATCATCACCCACAAGCTGAGCAGTGGGCGGGGTTACATCATCACCCACAAGCTGAGCAGTGGGCATAGTTACATAATCACCCACAAGCTGAGCAGTGGGCGTGGTTACATCATCACCCACAAACTGAGCAGTGGGCGTGGTTACATCACCCACAAGCTGAGCAGTTGGCGCGGTTACATCATCACCCACAAACTGAGCAGTGGGCGTGGTTACATCATCACCCACAAGCTGAGCAGTTGGCGTGGTTACATCATCACCCACAAGCTAAGCAGTTGGCGTGGTTACATCATCACCCACAAGCTGAGCAGTGGGCGTGGTTTCATCATCACCCACAAGCTGAGCAGTTGACGTGGTTACATCATCACCCACAAGCTGAGCAGTTGGCGAGGTTACATCATCACCCACAAGCTGAGTTGTGGGCATGGTTACATCATCACCCACAAGCTGAGCAGTGGGCGTGGTTACATCATCACCCACAAGCTGAGCAGTGGGCGTGGTTACATCATCACCCACAAGCTGAGCAGTGGGCATAGTTACATCATCACCCACAAGCTGAGCAGTGGGCGTGGTTACATCATCACCCACAAGCTGAGCAGTGGGCGTGGTTACATCACCCACAAGCTGAGCAGTTGGCGCGGTTACATCATCACCCACAAACTGAGCAGTGGGCGTGGTTACATCATCACCCACAAGCTGAGCAGTTGGCGTGGTTACATAATCACCCACAAGCTAAGCAGTTGGCATGGTTACATCATCACCCACAAGCTGAGCAGTGGGCGTGGTTTCATCATCACCCACAAGCTGAGCAGTTGGCGTGGTTACATCATCACCCACAAGCTGAGCAGTTGGCGTGGTTACATCATCACCCACAAGCTGAGAAGTGGGCGTGGTTACCACATCACCCACAAACTGAGCAGTGGGCGTGGTTACATCATCACCCACAAGCTGAGCAGTGGGCGTGGTTACATCATCACCCACAAGCTAAGCAGTTGGCATGATTACATCATCACCCACAAGCTAAGCAGTTGGGTGGTTACATCATCACCCACAAGCTGAGCAGTGGGCGTGGTTACATCATCACCCACAAGCTGAGCAGTTGGCGTGGTTACATCATCACCCACAAGCTGAGCAGTTGGCGTGGTTACATCATCACCCACAAGCTGAGCAGTGGGCGTGGTTACCACATCACCCACAAGCTGAGCAGTGGGCGTGGGCGTGGTTACATCATCACCCACAAGCTGAGCAGTGGGCATAGTTACATCATCACCCACAAGCTGAGCAGTGGGCGTGGTTACATCATCACCCACAAGCTGAGCAGTGGGCATAGTTACATCATCACCCACAAGCTGAGCAGTGGGCGTGGTTACATCATCACCCACAAACTGAGCAGTGGGCGTGGTTACATCACCCACAAGCTGAGCAGTTGGCGTGGTTACATCATCACCCACAATCTGAGTAGTGGGCGTGGTTACATAATCACCCACAAGCTGAGCAGTTGGCGTGGTTACATCATCAACCACAAGCTAAGCAGTTGGTGTGGTTACATCATCACCCACAAGCTGAGCAGTTGGCGTGGTTACATCATCACCCACAAGCTGAGAAGTGGGCGTGGTTACATCGTCACCCACAAACTGATCAGTGGGCGTGGTTACAGCATCACCCACAAGTTGAGCAGTGGGCGTGGTTACATCATCACCCACAAGCTAAGCAGTGGGCGTGGTTACATCACCCACAAGCTGATCAGTTGGCGTGGTTACATCATCACCCACAAGCTGAGCAGTGGGCATGGTTACATCACCCACAAGCTGAGCAGTTGGGCGTGGTTACATCATCACCCACAAGCTGAGCAGTGGGCGTGGTTACATCATCACCCACAAGCTGAGCAGTGGGCGTGGTTACATCATCACCCACAAGCTAAGCAGTTGGGCGTGATTACATCATCACCCACAAGCTGAGCAGTTGGCGTGGTTACATCACCCACAAGCTGAGCAGTGTGCGTGGTTACATCATCACCCACAATCTGAGCAGTGGGCGTAGTTACATCATCACCCACAAGCTGAGCAGTGGGCATAGTTACATCATCACCCACAAGCTGAGCAGTGGGCGGGGTTACATCATCACCCACAAGCTGAGCAGTGGGCATAGTTACATAATCACCCACAAGCTGAGCAGTGGGCGTGGTTACATCATCACCCACAAACTGAGCAGTGGGCGTGGTTACATCACCCACAAGCTGAGCAGTTGGCGCGGTTACATCATCACCCACAAGCTGAGCAGTGGGCGTGGTTACATCATCACCCACAAGCTGAGCAGTTGGCGTGGTTACATCATCACCCACAAGCTAAGCAGTTGGCGTGGTTACATCATCACCCACAAGCTGAGCAGTGGGCGTGGTTACATCATCACCCACAAGCTGAGCAGTTGGCGTGGTTACATCATCACCCACAAGCTGAGCAGTGGGCGAGGTTACATCATCACCCACAAGCTGAGTTGTGGGCATGGTTACATCATCACCCACAAGCTGAGCAGTGGGCGTGGTTACATCATCACCCACAAGCTGAGCAGTGGGCATGGTTACATCATCACCCACAAGCTGAGCAGTGGGCATCGTTACATCATCACCCACAAGCTGAGCAGTGGGCGTGGTTTCATCATCACCCACAAACTGAGCAGTGGGCGTGGTTACATCACCCACAAGCTGAGCAGTTGGCGCGGTTACATCATCACCCACAAACTGAGCAGTGGGCGTGGTTACATCATCACCCACAAGCTGAGCAGTTGGCGTGTTTACATAATCACCCACAAGCTAAGCAGTTGGCGTGGTTACATCATCACCCACAAGCTGAGCAGTGGGCTTGGTTTCATCATCACCCACAAACTGAGCAGTTGGCGTGGTTACATCATCACCCACAAGCTGAGCAGTTGGCGTGGTTACATCATCACCCACAAGCTGAGAAGTGGGCGTGGTTACCACATCACCCACAAACTGAGCAGTGGGCGTGGTTACATCATCACCCACAAGCTGAGCAGTGGGCGTGGTTACATCATCACCCACAAGCTAAGCAGTTGGCATGATTACATCATCACCCACAAGCTAAGCAGTTGGGTGGTTACATCATCACCCACAAGCTGAGCAGTGGGCGTGGTTACATCATCACCCACAAGCTGAGCAGTTGGCGTGGTTACATCATCACCCACAAGCTGAGCAGTTGGCGTGGTTACATCATCACCCACAAGCTGAGAAGTGGGCGTGGTTACCACATCACCCACAAGCTGAGCAGTGGGCGTGGGCGTGGTTACATCATCACCCACAAGCTGAGCAGTGGGCATAGTTACATCATCACCCACAAGCTGTGAAGTGGGCGTGGTTACATCATCACCCACAAGCTGAGCAGTGGGCATAGTTACATCATCACCCACAAGCTGAGCAGTGGGCGTGGTTACATCATCACCCACAAACTGAGCAGTGGGCGTGGTTACATCACCCACAAGCTGAGCAGTTGGCGTGGTTACATCATCACCCACAATCTGAGCAGTGGGCGTGGTTACATCATCACCCACAAGCTGAGCAGTTGGCGTGGTTACATCATCAACCACAAGCTAAGCAGTTGGTGTGGTTACATCATCACCCACAAGCTGAGCAGTTGGCGTGGTTACATCATCACCCACAAGCTGAGAAGTGGGCGTGGTTACATCGTCACCCACAAACTGATCAGTGGGCGTGGTTACAGCATCACCCACAAGCTGAGCAGTGGGCGTGGTTACATCATCACCCACAAGCTGAGCAGTGGGCGTGTTTACATCACCCACAAGTTGAGCAGTGGGCATGGTTACATCATCACCCACAAGTTGAGCAGTGGGCGTGGTTACATCATCACCCACAAGCTGAGTAGTGGGCGTGGTTACATCATCACCCACAAGCTGAGCAGTGGGCATGGTTACATCATCACCCACAAGCTGAGCAGTGGGCATGGTTACATCATCACCCACAAGCTTAGCAGTGGGCATAGTTACATCATCACCCACAAGCTGAGCAGTGGGCATAGTTACATCATCACCCACAAGCTGAGCAGTGGGCGTGGTTACATCATCACCCACAAGCTGAGCAGTGGGCATAGTTACATAATCACTCACAAGCTGAGCAGTGGGCGTGGTTACATTATCACCCACAAACTGAGCAGTGGGCGTGGTTACATCACCCAC
This sequence comes from Salmo salar, assembly GCF_905237065.1. Taxonomy (NCBI): domain Eukaryota; kingdom Metazoa; phylum Chordata; class Actinopteri; order Salmoniformes; family Salmonidae; genus Salmo; species Salmo salar. Next base: position 87,622,448 of record NC_059447.1, read on the forward strand.
CAGCTGAGCAGTTGGCGTGGTTACATCATCACCCACAAGCTGAGCAGTGGGCGTGGTTACATCATCACCCACAAGCTGAGCAGTTGGCGTGGTTACATCATCAACCACAAGCTAAGCAGTTGGCGTGGTTACATCATCACCCACAAGCTGAGCAGTTGGCGTGGTTACATCATCACCCACAAGCTGAGCAGTGGGCGTGGTTACATCACCCACAAGCTGAGCAGTGGGCGTGGTTACATCATCACCCACAACCTAAGCAGTGGGCGTGGTTACATCACCCACAAGCTGATCAGTGGGCGTGGTTAAATTATCACCCACAACCTAAGCAGTGGGCGTGGATACATCACCCACAAGCTAAGCAGTGGGCGTGGTTACACCATCACCCACAAGCTAAGCAGTGGGCGTGGTTACATCACCCACAAGCTGATCAGTTGGTCGTGGTTACATCATGACCCACAAACTGAGCAGTGGGCGTGGTTACATCACCCCACAAGCTGAGCAGTTGGCGTGGTTACATCATCACCCACAAGCTGAGCAGTTGGGCGTGGTTACATCATCACCCACAAGCTGAGCAGTGGGCGTGGTTACATCATCACCCACAAGCTGAGCAGTTGGCGTGATTACATCATCACCCACAAGCTAAGCAGTTGGCGTGGTTACATCACCCACAAGCTGAGCAGTGTGCGTGGTTACATCATCACCCACAATTTGAGCAGTGGGCGTAGTTACATCATCACCCACAAGCTGAGCAGTGGGCATGGTTACATCATCACCCACAAGCTGAGCAGTGGGCGGGGTTACATCATCACCCACAAGCTGAGCAGTGGGCATAGTTACATAATCACCCACAAGCTGAGCAGTGGGCGTGGTTACATCATCACCCACAAACTGAGCAGTGGGCGTGGTTACATCACCCACAAGCTGAGCAGTTGGCGCGGTTACATCATCACCCACAAACTGAGCAGTGGGCGTGGTTACATCATCACCCACAAGCTGAGCAGTTGGCGTGGTTACATAATCACCCACAAGCTAAGCAGTTGGCGTGGTTACATCATCACCCACAAGCTGAGCAGTGGGCGTGGTTTCATCATCACCCACAAGCTGAGCAGTTGACGTGGTTACATCATCACCCACAAGCTGAGCAGTTGGCGAGGTTACATCATCACCCACAAACTGAGTTGTGGGCATGGTTACATCATCACCCACAAGCTGAGCAGTGGGCGTGGTTACATCATCACCCACAAGCTGAGCAGTGGGCATGGTTACATCATCACCCACAAGCTGAGCAGTGGGCATAGTTACATCATCACCCACAAGCTGAGCAGTGGGCGTGGTTTCATCATCACCCACAAACTGAGCAGTGGGCGTGGTTACATCACCCACAAGCTGAGCAGTTGGCGCGGTTACATCATCACCCACAAACTGAGCAGTGGGCGTGGTTACATCATCACCCACAAGCTGAGCAGTTGGCGTGGTTACATAATCACCCACAAGCTAAGCAGTTGGCGTGGTTACATCATCACCCACAAGCTGAGCAGTGGGCGTGGTTTCATCATCACCCACAAACTGAGCAGTTGGCGTGGTTACATCATCACCCACAAGCTGAGCAGTTGGCGTGGTTACATCATCACCCACAAGCTGAGAAGTGGGCGTGGTTACCACATCACCCACAAACTGAGCAGTGGGCGTGGTTACATCATCACCCACAAGCTGAGCAGTGGGCGTGGTTACATCATCACCCACAAGCTAAGCAGTTGGCGTGATTACATCATCACCCACAAGCTAAGCAGTTGGGTGGTTACATCATCACCCACAAGCTGAGCAGTGGGCGTGGTTACATCATCACCCACAAGCTGAGCAGTTGGCGTGGTTACATCATCACCCACAAGCTGAGCAGTTGGCGTGGTTACATCATCACCCACAAGCTGAGAAGTGGGCGTGGTTACCACATCACCCACAAGCTGAGCAGTGGGCGTGGGCGTGGTTACATCATCACCCACAAGCTGAGCAGTGGGCGTGGTTACATCCTCACCCACAACCTAAGCAGTGGGCGTGGTTACATCACCCACAAGCTAAGGATTGGGCGTGGTTACATCATCACCCACAAGCTAAGCAGTGGGCGTGGTTACATCACCCACAAGCTAAGCAGTGGGCATGGTTACATCATCACCCACCAGCTAAGCAGTGGGCGTGGTTACATCACCCACAAGCTGAGCAGTGGGCGTGGTTACATCATCACCCACAAGCTGAGCAGTGGGCGTGGGCGTGGTTACATCATCACCCACAAGCTGAGCAGTGGGCGTAATTACATCATCACCCACAAGCTGAGCAGTGGGCGTGGTTACATCATCACCCACAAGCTGAGCAGTTGGCGTGGTTACATCATCACCCACAAGCTGAGCAGTTGGCGTCGTTACATCATCACCCACAAGCTGAGCAGTTGGCGTGGTTACATCATCACCCACAAGCTGAGAAGTGGGCGCGGTTACCACATCACCCACAAGCTGAGCAGTGGGCGTGGTTACATCATCACCCACAAGCTGAGCAGTGGGCGTGGTTACATCATCACCCACAAGCTGAGCAGTGGGCGTGGTTACATCATCACCCACAAGCTGAGCAGTGGGCGTGGTTACATCATCACCCACAAGCTGAACAGTTGGCGTGGTTACATCATCACCCACAAGCTGAGCAGTTGGCGTGGTTACATCATCACCCACAAGCTGAGCAGTGGGCGTGGTTACATCATCACCCACAAGCTGAGCAGTGGGCGTGGTTACATCATCACCCACCAGCTAAGCAGTGGGCGTGGTTACATCATCACCCACCAGCTAAGCAGTGGGCATAGTTACATCATCACCCACAAGCTGAGCAGTGGGCATAGTTACATCATCACCCACAAGCTGTGCAGTGTGCGTGGTTACATCATCACCCACAAGCTGAGCAGTGGGCATAGTTACATCATCACCCACAAGCTGAGCAGTGGGCGTGGTTACATCATCACCCACAAACTGAGCAGTGGGCGTGGTTACATCACCCACAAGCTGAGCAGTTGGCGTGGTTACATCATCACCCACAATCTGAGCAGTGGGCGTGGTTACATCATCACCCACAAGCTGAGCAGTGGGCGTGTTTACATCACCCACAAGCTGAGCAGTGGGCATGGTTACATCATCACCCACAAGCTGAGCAGTGGGCGTGGTTACATCATCACCCACAAGCTGAGCAGTGGGCGTGGTTACATCATCACCCACAAGCTGAGCAGTGGGCGTGGTTACATCATCACCCACAAGCTGAGCAGTGGGCGTGGTTACATCATCACCCACAAGCTTAGCAGTGGGCATGGTTACATCATCACCCACAAGCTGAGCAGTGGGCGTGGTTACATCATCACCCACAAGCTGAGCAGTGGGCGTGGTTACATCATCACCCACAAGCTGAGCAGTGGGCGTAGTTACATCATCACCCACAAGCTGAGCAGTGGGCGTGGTTACATCATCACCCACAAGCTGAGCAGTGGGCGTGGTTACATCATCACCCACAAGCTGAGCAGTGGGCGTGGTTACATCATCACCCACAAGCTGAGCAGTTGGCGTGGTTACATCATCACCCACAAGCTGAGCAGTTGGCGTGGTTACATCATCACCCACAAGCTGAGCAGTGGGCGTGGTTACATCATCACCCACAAGCTGAGCAGTGGGCGTGGTTACATCATCACCCACCAGCTAAGCAGTGGGCGTGGTTACATCATCACCCACCAGCTAAGCAGTGGGCATAGTTACATCATCACCCACAAGCTGAGCAGTGGGCATAGTTACATCATCACCCACAAGCTGAGCAGTGGGCGTGGTTACATCATCACCCACAAGCTGAGCAGTGGGCATAGTTACATCATCACCCACAAGCTGAGCAGTGGGCGTGGTTACATCATCACCCACAAACTGAGCAGTGGGCGTGGTTACATCACCCACAAGCTGAGCAGTTGGCGTGGTTACATCATCACCCACAAACTGAGCAGTGGGCGTGGTTACATCACCCACAAGCTGAGCAGTTGGCGTGGTTACATCATCACCCACAAGCTGAGCAGTTGGCGTGGTTACATCATCACCCACAAGCTGAGCAGTGGGCATGGTTACATCATCACCCACAAGCTAAGCAGTTGGCGTGGTTACATCATCACCCACAAGTTAAGCAGTTGGCGTGGTTACATCACCCACAAGCTGAGCAGTGTGCGTGGTTACATCATCACCCACAAGCTGAGCAGTGGGCATAGTTACATCATCACCCACAAGCTGAGCAGTGGGCATAGTTACATCATGACCCACAAGCTGAGCAGTGGGCGGGGTTACATCATCACCCACAAGCTGAGCAGTTGGCGTGGTTACATAATCACCCACAAGCTAAGCAGTTGGCGTGGTTACATCATCACCCACAAGCTGAGCAGTGGGCGTGGTTTCATCATCACCCACAAGCTGAGCAGTTGACGTGGTTACATCATCACCCACAAGCTGAGCAGTTGGCGAGGTTACATCATCACCCACAAGCTGAGAAGTGGGCGTGGTTACTACATCACCCACAAACTGAGCAGTGGGCGTGGTTACATCATCACCCACAAGCTAAGCAGTTGGGCGTGATTACATCATCACCCACAAGCTGAGCAGTGGGCGTGGTTACATCATCACCCACAAGCTGAGCAGTTGGCGTGGTTACATCATCACCCACAAGCTGAGCAGTTGGCGTGGTTACATCATCACGCACAAGCTGAGCAGTGGGCATGGTTACATCATCACCCACCAGCTAAGCAGTGGGCGTGGTTACATCATCACCCACCAGCTAAGCAGTGGGCATAGTTACATCATCACCCACAAGCTGAGCAGTGGGCATAGTTACATCATCACCCACAAGCTGTGAAGTGGGCGTGGTTACATCATCACCCACAAGCTGAGCAGTGGGCATAGTTACATCATCACCCACAAGCTGAGCAGTGGGCGTGGTTACATCATCACCCACAAACTGAGCAGTGGGCGTGGTTACATCACCCACAAGCTGAGCAGTTGGCGTGGTTACATCATCACCCACAATCTGAGTAGTGGGCGTGGTTACATCATCACCCACAAGCTGAGCAGTTGGCGTGGTTACATCATCAACCACAAGCTAAGCAGTTGGTGTGGTTACATCATCACCCACAAGCTGAGCAGTTGGCGTGGTTACATCATCACCCACAAGCTGAGAAGTGGGCGCGGTTACATCGTCACCCACAAACTGATCAGTGGGCGTGGTTACATCATCACCCACAAGTTGAGCAGTGGGCGTGGTTACATCATCACCCACAAGCTGAGCAGTGGGCGTGTTTACATCACCCACAAGTTGAGCAGTGGGCATGGTTACATCATCACCCACAAGTTGAGCAGTGGGCGTGGTTACATCATCACCCACAAGCTGAGTAGTGGGCGTGGTTACATCATCACCCACAAGCTGAGCAGTGGGCATGGTTACATCATCACCCACAAGCTGAGCAGTGGACATGGTTACATCATCACCCACAAGCTTAGCAGTGGGCATAGTTACATCATCACCCACAAGCTGAGCAGTGGGCATAGTTACATCATCACCCACAAGCTGAGCAGTGGGCGTGGTTACATCATCACCCACAAGCTGAGCAGTGTGCATAGTTACATCATCACTCACAAGCTGAGCAGTGGGCGTGGTTACATTATCACCCACAAACTGAGCAGTGGGCGTGGTTACATCACCCACCAGCTGAGCAGTTGGCGTGGTTACATCATCACCCACAAGCTGAGCAGTGGGCGTGGTTACATCATCACCCACAAGCTGAGCAGTTGGCGTGGTTACATCATCAACCACAAGCTAAGCAGTTGGCGTGGTTACATCATCACCCACAAGCTGAGCAGTTGGCGTGGTTACATCATCACCCACAAGCTGAGCAGTGGGCGTGGTTACATCACCCACAAGCTGAGCAGTGGGCGTGGTTACATCATCACCCACAACCTAAGCAGTGGGCGTGGTTACATCACCCACAAGCTGATCAGTGGGCGTGGTTAAATTATCACCCACAACCTAAGCAGTGGGCGTGGTTACATCACCCACAAGCTAAGCAGTGGGCGTGGTTACATCATCACCCACAAGCTAAGCAGTGGGCGTGGTTACATCACCCACAAGCTGATCAGTTGGCGTGGTTATATCATGACCCACAAACTGAGCAGTGGGCGTGGTTACATCACCCACAAGCTGAGCAGTTGGCGTGGTTACATCATCACCCACAAGCTGAGCAGTTGGCGTGGTTACATCATCACCCACAAGCTGAGCAGTGGGCGTGGTTACATCATCACCCACAAGCTAAGCAGTTGGCGTGATTACATCATCACCCACAAGCTAAGCAGTTGGGCGTGGTTACATCACCCACAAGCTGAGCAGTGTGCGTGGTTACATCATCACCCACAATTTGAGCAGTGGGCATAGTTACATCATCACCCACAAGCTGAGCAGTGGGCATAGTTACATCATCACCCACAAGCTGAGCAGTGGGCGGGGTTACATCATCACCCACAAGCTGAGCAGTGGGCATAGTTACATAATCACCCACAAGCTGAGCAGTGGGCGTGGTTACATCATCACCCACAAACTGAGCAGTGGGCGTGGTTACATCACCCACAAGCTGAGCAGTTGGCGCGGTTACATCATCACCCACAAACTGAGCAGTGGGCGTGGTTACATCATCACCCACAAGCTGAGCAGTTGGCGTGGTTACATAATCACCCACAAGCTAAGCAGTTGGCGTGGTTACATCATCACCCACAAGCTGAGCAGTGGGCGTGGTTTCATCATCACCCACAAGCTGAGCAGTTGACGTGGTTACATCATCACCCACAAGCTGAGCAGTTGGCGAGGTTACATCATCACCCACAAGCTGAGAAGTGGGCGTGGTTACCACATCACCCACAAACTGAGCAGTGGGCGTGGTTACATCATCACCCACAAGCTGAGCAGTGGGCGTGGTAACATCATCACCCACAAGCTAAGCAGTTGGCGTGGTTACATCATCACCCACAAGCTAAGCAGTTGGCGTGATTACATCATCACCCACAAGCTAAGCAGTTGGCGTGGTTACATCACCCACAAGCTGAGCAGTGTGCGTGGTTACATCATCACCCACAATTTGAGCAGTGGGCATAGTTACATCATCACCCACAAGCTGAGCAGTGGGCATAGTTACATCATCACCCACAAGCTGAGCAGTGGGCGGGGTTACATCATCACCCACAAGCTGAGCAGTGGGCATAGTTACATAATCACCCACAAGCTTAGCAGTGGGCGTGGTTACATCATCACCCACAAACTGAGCAGTGGGCGTGGTTACATCACCCACAAGCTGAGCAGTTGGCGCGGTTACATCATCACCCACAAACTGAGCAGTGGGCGTGGTTACATCATCACCCACAAGCTGAGCAGTTGGCGTGGTTACATAATCACCCACAAGCTAAGCAGTTGGCGTGGTTACATCATCACCCACAAGCTGAGCAGTGGGCGTGGTTTCATCATCACCCACAAGCTGAGCAGTTGACGTGGTTACATCATCACCCACAAGCTGAGCAGTTGGCGAGGTTACATCATCACCCACAAGCTGAGAAGTGGGCGTGGTTACCACATCACCCACAAACTGAGCAGTGGGCGTGGTTACATCATCACCCACAAGCTGAGCAGTGGGCGTGGTAACATCATCACCCACAAGCTAAGCAGTTGGCGTGATTACATCATCACCCACAAGCTAAGCAGTTGGGTGGTTACATCATCACCCACAAGCTGAGCAGTGGGCGTGGTTACATCATCACCCACAAGCTGAGCAGTTGGAGTGGTTACATCATCACCCACAAGCTGAGCAGTTGGCGTGGTTACATCATCACCCACAAGCTGAGCAGTGGGCGTGGTTACATCATCACCCACAAGCTGAGCAGTGGGAATGGTTACATCATCACCCACCAGCTAAGCAGTGGGCGTGGTTACATCATCACCCACCAGCTAAGCAGTGGGCATAGTTACATCATCACCCACAAGCTGAGCAGTGGGCATAGTTACATCATCACCCACAAGCTGTGCAGTGGGCGTGGTTACATCATCACCCACAAGCTGAGCAGTGGGCATAGTTACCTCATCACCCACAAGCTGAGCAGTGGGCGTGGTTACATCATCACCCACAAACTGAGCAGTGGGCGTGGTTACATCACCCACAAGCTGAGCAGTTGGCGTGGTTACAGCATCACCCACAATCTGAGCAGTGGGCGTGGTTACATCATCACCCACAAGCTGAGCAGTGGGCGTGGTTACATCATCACCCACAACCTAAGCAGTGGGCGTGGTTACATCACCCACAAGCTGATCAGTGGGTGTGGTTAAATTATCACCCACAACCTAAGCAGTGGGCGTGGTTACATCACCCACAATCTAAGCAGTGGGCGTGGTTACACCATCACCCACAAGCTAAGCAGTGGGCGTGGTTACATCACCCACAATCTAAGCAGTGGTCATGGTTACATCATCACCCACCAGCTAAGCAGTGGGTGTGGTTACATCATCACCCACAAGCTGAGCAGTGGGCATGGTTACATCATCACCCACAAGCTGAGCAGTGGGCATGGTGACATCATCACCCACCAGCTGAGCAGTGGGCGTGGTTACATAATCACCCACAAGCTGAGCAGTGGGCGTGGTTACATCATAACCCACAAGCTAAGCAGTGGGCGTGGTTACATCACCCACAAGCTGAGCAGTGGGCGTTGTTACATCACCCACAAGGTGAGCAGTGGGCGTGGTTACATCATCACCCACAACCTGAGCAGTGGGCATGGTTACATCATCACCCACCAGCTAAGTAGTGTTCATGGTTACATCATCACCCACAAACTGAGTTGTGGGCGTGGTTACATCATCACCCACAAGCTGAGCAGTGGGCGTGGTTACATCATCACCCACAAGCTGAGCAGTGGGCATGGTTACATCATCACCCACAAGCTGAGCAGTGGGCATAGTTACATCATCACCCACAAGCTGAGCAGTGGGCGTGGTTTCATCATCACCCACAAACTGAGCAGTGGGCGTGGTTACATCACCCACAAGCTGAGCAGTTGGCGCGGTTACATCATCACCCACAAACTGAGCAGTGGGCGTGGTTACATCATCACCCACAAGCTGAGCAGTTGGCGTGGTTACATAATCACCCACAAGCTAAGCAGTTGGCGTGGTTACATCATCACCCACAAGCTGAGCAGTGGGCGTGGTTTCATCATCACCCACAAACTGAGCAGTTGGCGTGGTTACATCATCACCCACAAGCTGAGCAGTTGGCGTGGTTACATCATCACCCACAAGCTGAGAAGTGGGCGTGGTTACCACATCACCCACAAACTGAGCAGTGGGCGTGGTTACATCATCACCCACAAGCTGAGCAGTGGGCGTGGTTACATCATCACCCACAAGCTATGCAGTTGGCGTGATTACATCATCACCCACAAGCTAAGCAGTTGGGTGGTTACATCATCACCCACAAGCTGAGCAGTGGGCGTGGTTACATCATCACCCACAAGCTGAGCAGTTGGCGTGGTTACATCATCACCCACAAGCTGAGCAGTTGGCGTGGTTACATCATCACCCACAAGCTGAGAAGTGGGCGTGGTTACCACATCACCCACAAGCTGAGCAGTGGGCGTGGGCGTGGTTACACTCATCACCCACAAGCTGAGCAGTGGGCGTGGTAACATCCTCACCCACAACCTAAGCAGTGGGCTTGGTTACATCATCACCCACAAGCTGAGCAGTGGGCGTGGTTACATCATCACCCACAAGCTATGCAGTTGGCGTGATTACATCATCACCCACAAGCTAAGCAGTTGGGTGGTTACATCATCACCCACAAGCTGAGCAGTGGGCGTGGTTACATCATCACCCACAAGCTGAGCAGTTGGCGTGGTTACATCATCACCCACAAGCTGAGCAGTTGGCGTGGTTACATCATCACCCACAAGCTGAGAAGTGGGCGTGGTTACCACATCACCCACAAGCTGAGCAGTGGGCGTGGGCGTGGTTACACTCATCACCCACAAGCTGAGCAGTGGGCGTGGTAACATCATCACCCACAAGCTAAGCAGTTGGCGTGATTACATCATCACCCACAAGCTAAGCAGTTGGGTGGTTACATCATCACCCACAAGCTGAGCAGTGGGCGTGGTTACATCATCACCCACAAGCTGAGCAGTTGGAGTGGTTACATCATCACCCACAAGCTGAGCAGTTGGCGTGGTTACATCATCACCCACAAGCTGAGCAGTGGGCGTGGTTACATCATCACCCACAAGCTGAGCAGTGGGAATGGTTACATCATCACCCACCAGCTAAGCAGTGGGCGTGGTTACATCATCACCCACCAGCTAAGCAGTGGGCATAGTTACATCATCACCCACAAGCTGAGCAGTGGGCATAGTTACATCATCACCCACAAGCTGTGCAGTGGGCGTGGTTACATCATCACCCACAAGCTGAGCAGTGGGCATAGTTACCTCATCACCCACAAGCTGAGCAGTGGGCGTGGTTACATCATCACCCACAAACTGAGCAGTGGGCGTGGTTACATCACCCACAAGCTGAGCAGTTGGCGTGGTTACATCATCACCCACAATCTGAGCAGTGGGCGTGGTTACATCATCACCCACAAGCTGAGCAGTGGGCGTGGTTACATCATCACCCACAACCTAAGCAGTGGGCGTGGTTACATCACCCACAAGCTGATCAGTGGGCGTGGTTAAATTATCACCCACAACCTAAGCAGTGGGCGTGGTTACATCACCCACAAGCTAAGCAGTGGGCGTGGTTACACCATCACCCACAAGCTAAGCAGTGGGCGTGGTTACATCACCCACAAGCTAAGCAGTGGTCATGGTTACATCATCACCCACCAGCTAAGCAGTGGGTGTGGTTACATCATCACCCACAAGCTGAGCAGTGGGCATGGTTACATCATCACCCACAAGCTGAGCAGTGGGCATGGTGACATCATCACCCACCAGCTGAGCAGTGGGCGTGGTTACATAATCACCCACAAGCTGAGCAGTGGGCGTGGTTACATCATAACCCACAAGCTAAGCAGTGGGCGTGGTTACATCACCCACAAGCTGAGCAGTGGGCGTTGTTACATCACCCACAAGGTGAGCAGTGGGCGTGGTTACATCATCACCCACAACCTGAGCAGTGGGCATGGTTACATCATCACCCACCAGCTAAGTAGTGGGCATGGTTACATCATCACCCACAAACTGAGTTGTGGGCGTGGTTACATCATCACCCACAAGCTGAGCAGTGGGCGTGGTTACATCATCACCCACAAGCTGAGCAGTGGGCATGGTTACATCATCACCCACAAACTGAGCAGTGGGCATAGTTACATCATCACCCACAAGCTGAGCAGTGGGCGTGGTTTCATCATCACCCACAAACTGAGCAGTGGGCGTGGTTACATCACCCACAAGCTGAGCAGTTGGCGCGGTTACATCATCACCCACAAACTGAGCAGTGGGCGTGGTTACATCATCACCCACAAGCTGAGCAGTTGGCGTGGTTACATCATCACCCACAAGCTAAGCAGTTGGGCGTGGTTACATCATCACCCACAAGCTGAGCAGTGGGCGTGGTTTCATCATCACCCACAAACTGAGCAGTTGGCGTGGTTACATCATCACCCACAAGCTGAGCAGTTGGCGTGGTTACATCATCACCCACAAGCTGAGAAGTGGGCGTGGTTACCACATCACCCACAAGCTGAGCAGTGGGCGTGGTTACATCATCACCCACAAGCTGAGCAGTGGGCGTGGTTACATCATCACCCACAAGCTATGCAGTTGGCGTGATTACATCATCACCCACAAGCTAAGCAGTTGGGTGGTTACATCATCACCCACAAGCTGAGCAGTGGGCGTGGTTACATCATCACCCACAAGCTGAGCAGTTGGCGTGGTTACATCATCACCCACAAGCTGAGCAGTTGGCGTGGTTACATCATCACCCACAAGCTGAGAAGTGGGCGTGGTTACCACATCACCCACAAGCTGAGCAGTGGGCGTGGGCGTGGTTACACTCATCACCCACAAGCTGAGCAGTGGGCGTGGTTACATCCTCACCCACAACCTAAGCAGTGGGTGTGGTTACATCACCCACAAGCTAAGGATTGGGCGTGGTTACATCATCACCCACAAGCTAAGCAGTGGGCGTGGTTACATCACCCCACAAGCTGAGCAGTGGGCGTGGTTACATCATCACCCACAAGCTGAGCAGTGGGCATAATTACATCATCACCCACAACCTGAGTAGTGGGCGTGGTTACATCATCACCCACAAGCTGAGCAGTTGGCGTGGTTACATCATCACCCACAAGCTGAGCAGTTGGCGTCGTTACATCATCACCCACAAGCTGAGCAGTTGGCGTGGTTACATCATCACCCACAAGCTGAGAAGTGGGCGCGGTTACCACATCACCCACAAACTGAGCAGTGGGCGTGGTTACATCATCACCCACAAGCTGAGCAGTTTGCGTGGTTACATCATCACCCACAAGCTGAGCAGTGTGCGTGGTTACATCATCACCCACAAGCTGAGCAGTGGGCGTGGTTACATCATCACCCACAAGCTGAGCAGTGGTTGTGGTTACATCATCACCCACAAGCTGAACAGTTGGCGTGGTTACATCATCACCCACAAGCTGAGCAGTTGGCGTGGTTACATCATCACCCACAAGCTGAGCAGTGGGCGTGGTTACATCATCACCCACAAGCTGAGCAGTGGGCATGGTTACATCATCACCCACCAGCTAAGCAGTGGGCGTGGTTACATCATCACCCACCAGCTAAGCAGTGGGCATAGTTACATCATCACCCACAAGCTGAGCAGTGGGCATAGTTACATCATCACCCACAAGCTGTGCAGTGGGCGTGGTTACATCATCACCCACAAGCTGAGCAGTGGGCATAGTTACATCATCACCCACAAGCTGAGCAGTGGGCGTGGTTACATCATCACCCACAAACTGAGCAGTGGGCGTGGTTACATCACCCACAAGCTGAGCAGTTGGCGTGGTTACATCATCACCCACAATCTGAGCAGTGGGCGTGGTTACATCATCACCCACAAGCTGAGCAGTTGGCGTGTTTACATCACCCACAAGCTGAGCAGTGGGCGTGGTTACATCATCACCCACAAGCTGAGCAGTTGGCGTGGTTACATCATCACCCACAAGCTGAGTAGTGGGCGTGGTTACATCATCACCCACAAGCTGAGCAGTGGGCATGGTTACATCATCACCCACAAGCTGAGCAGTGGGCATGGTTACATCATCACCCACAAGCTTAGCAGTGGGCGTAGTTACATCATCACCCACAAGCTGAGCAGTGGGCATAGTTACATCATCACCCACAAGCTGGGCAGTGGGCGTGGTTACATCATCACCCACAAACTGAGTAGTGGGCGTGGTTACATCATCACCCACAAGCTGAGCAGTGGGCGTGGTTACATCATCACCCACAAGCTGAGCAGTGGGCGTGGTTACATCATCACCCACAAGCTTAGCAGTGGGCATGGTTACATCATCACCCACAAGCTGAGCAGTGGGCATAGTTACATCATCACCCACAAGCTGAGCAGTGGGCGTGGTTACATCATCACCCACAAGCTGAGCAGTGGGCATAGTTACATCATCACCCACAAGCTGAGCAGTGGGCGTGGTTACATCATCACCCACAAACTGAGCAGTGGGCGTGGTTACATCACCCACAAGCTGAGCAGTTGGCGTGGTTACATCATCACCCACAAGCTGAGCAGTGGGCGTGGTTACATCATCACCCACAAGCTGAGCAGTTGGCGTGGTTACATCATCAACCACAAGCTAAGCAGTTGGCGTGGTTACATCATCACCCACAAGCTGAGCAGTTGGCGTGGTTACATCATCACCCACAAGCTGAGCAGTGGGCGTGGTTACATCACCCACAAGCTGAGCAGTGGGCGTGGTTACATCATCACCCACAACCTAAGCAGTGGGCGTGGTTACATCACCCACAAGCTGATCAGTGGGCGTGGTTAAATTATCACCCACAACCTAAGCAGTGGGCGTGGTTACATCACCCACAAGCTAAGCAGTGGGCGTGGTTACACCATCACCCACAAGCTAAGCAGTGGGCGTGGTTACATCACCCACAAGCTAAGCAGTGGTCATGGTTACATCATCACCCACCAGCTAAGCAGTGGGTGTGGTTACATCATCACCCACAAGCTGAGCAGTGGGCATGGTTACATCATCACCCACAAGCTGAGCAGTGGGCATGGTGACATCATCACCCACCAGCTGAGCAGTGGGCGTGGTTACATAATCACCCACAAGCTGAGCAGTGGGCGTGGTTACATCATAACCCACAAGCTAAGCAGTGGGCGTGGTTACATCACCCACAAGCTGAGCAGTGGGCGTTGTTACATCACCCACAAGGTGTGCAGTGGGCGTGGTTACATCATCACCCACAACCTGAGCAGTGGGCATGGTTACATCATCACCCACCAGCTAAGTAGTGGGCATGGTTACATCATCACCCACAAACTGAGTTGTGGGCGTGGTTACATCATCACCCACAAGCTGAGCAGTGGGCGTGGTTACATCATCACCCACAAGCTGAGCAGTGGGCATGGTTACATCATCACCCACAAGCTGAGCAGTGGGCATAGTTACATCATCACCCACAAGCTGAGCAGTGGGCGTGGTTTCATCATCACCCACAAACTGAGCAGTGGGCGTGGTTACATCACCCACAAGCTGAGCAGTTGGCGCGGTTACATCATCACCCACAAACTGAGCAGTGGGCGTGGTTACATCATCACCCACAAGCTGAGCAGTTGGCGTGGTTACATAATCACCCACAAGCTGAGCAGTTGGCGTGGTTACATCATCACCCACAATCTGAGCAGTGGGCGTG
Source organism: Salmo salar (assembly GCF_905237065.1). Lineage (NCBI taxonomy): Eukaryota > Metazoa > Chordata > Actinopteri > Salmoniformes > Salmonidae > Salmo > Salmo salar. Next base: position 87,637,459 of record NC_059447.1, read on the forward strand.
GTTACATCATCACCCACAAGCTGAGCAGTTGGCGTGTTTACATCATCCCCACAAGCTGAGCAGTTGGCGTGGTTACATCATCACCCACAAGCTGAGCAGTGGGCGTGGTTACATCATCACCCACAAGCTGAGTAGTGGGCGTGGTTACATCATCACCCACAAGCTGAGCAGTGGGCGTGGTTACATCATCACCCACAAGCTGAGCAGTGGGCGTGGTTACATCATCACCCACAAGCTTAGCAGTGGGCGTAGTTACATCATCACCCACAAGCTGAGCAGTGGGCGTGGTTACATCATCACCCACAAGCTGGGCAGTGGGCGTGGTTACATCATCACCCACAAACTGAGTAGTGGGCGTGGTTACATCATCACCCACAAGCTGAGCAGTGGGCATGGTTACATCATCACCCACAAGCTGAGCAGTGGGCATGGTTACATCATCACCCACAAGCTTAGCAGTGGGCATAGTTACATCATCACCCACAAGCTGAGCAGTGGGCATAGTTACATCATCACCCACAAGCTGAGCAGTGGGCGTGGTTACATCATCACCCACAAGCTGAGCAGTGGGCATAGTTACATCATCACTCACAAGCTGAGCAGTGGGCGTGGTTACATCATCACCCACAAGCTGAGCAGTGGGCGTGGTTACATCACCCACAAGCTGAGCCGTTGGCGTGGTTACATCATCACCCACAAGCTGAGCAGTGGGCGTGGTTACATCATCACCCACAAGCTGAGCAGTTGGCGTGGTTACATCATCAACCACAAGCTAAGCAGTTGGCGTGGTTACATCATCACCCACAAGCTGAGCAGTTGGCGTGGTTACATCATCACCCACAAGCTGAGCAGTGGGCGTGGTTACATCACCCACAAGCTGAGCAGTGGGCGTGGTTACATCATCACCCACAACCTAAGCAGTGGGCGTGGTTACATCACCCACAAGCTGATCAGTGGGCGTGGTTAAATTATCACCCACAACCTAAGCAGTGGGCGTGGTTACATCACCCACAAGCTAAGCAGTGGGCGTGGTTACACCATCACCCACAAGCTAAGCAGTGGGCGTGGTTACATCACCCACAAGCTAAGCAGTGGTCATGGTTACATCATCACCCACCAGCTAAGCAGTGGGTGTGGTTACATCATCACCCACAAGCTGAGCAGTGGGCATGGTTACATCATCACCCACAAGCTGAGCAGTGGGCATGGTGACATCATCACCCACCAGCTGAGCAGTGGGCGTGGTTACATAATCACCCACAAGCTGAGCAGTGGGCGTGGTTACATCATAACCCACAAGCTAAGCAGTGGGCGTGGTTACATCACCCACAAGCTGAGCAGTGGGCGTTGTTACATCACCCACAAGGTGTGCAGTGGGCGTGGTTACATCATCACCCACAACCTGAGCAGTGGGCATGGTTACATCATCACCCACCAGCTAAGTAGTGGGCATGGTTACATCATCACCCACAAACTGAGTTGTGGGCGTGGTTACATCATCACCCACAAGCTGAGCAGTGGGCGTGGTTACATCATCACCCACAAGCTGAGCAGTGGGCATGGTTACATCATCACCCACAAGCTGAGCAGTGGGCATAGTTACATCATCACCCACAAGCTGAGCAGTGGGCGTGGTTTCATCATCACCCACAAACTGAGCAGTGGGCGTGGTTACATCACCCACAAGCTGAGCAGTTGGCGCGGTTACATCATCACCCACAAACTGAGCAGTGGGCGTGGTTACATCATCACCCACAAGCTGAGCAGTTGGCGTGGTTACATAATCACCCACAAGCTAAGCAGTTGGCGTGGTTACATCATCACCCACAAGCTGAGCAGTGGGCGTGGTTTCATCATCACCCACAAACTGAGCAGTTGGCGTGGTTACATCATCACCCACAAGCTGAGCAGTTGGCGTGGTTACATCATCACCCACAAGCTGAGAAGTGGGCGTGGTTACCACATCACCCACAAACTGAGCAGTGGGCGTGGTTACATCATCACCCACAAGCTGAGCAGTGGGCGTGGTTACATCATCACCCACAAGCTATGCAGTTGGCGTGATTACATCATCACCCACAAGCTAAGCAGTTGGGTGGTTACATCATCACCCACAAGCTGAGCAGTGGGCGTGGTTACATCATCACCCACAAGCTGAGCAGTTGGCGTGGTTACATCATCACCCACAAGCTGAGCAGTTGGCGTGGTTACATCATCACCCACAAGCTGAGAAGTGGGCGTGGTTACCACATCACCCACAAGCTGAGCAGTGGGCGTGGGCGTGGTTACACTCATCACCCACAAGCTGAGCAGTGGGCGTGGTTACATCCTCACCCACAACCTAAGCAGTGGGTGTGGTTACATCACCCACAAGCTAAGGATTGGGCGTGGTTACATCATCACCCACAAGCTAAGCAGTGGGCGTGGTTACATCACCCACAAGCTGAGCAGTGGGCGTGGTTACATCATCACCCACAAGCTGAGCAGTGGGCGTGGGCGTGGTTACATCATCACCCACAAGCTGAGCAGTGGGCATAATTACATCATCACCCACAACCTGAGTAGTGGGCGTGGTTACATCATCACCCACAAGCTGAGCAGTGGGCGTGGTTACATCATCACCCACAAGCTGAGCAGTTGGCGTCGTTACATCATCACCCACAAGCTGAGCAGTTGGCGTGGTTACATCATCACCCACAAGCTGAGAAGTGGGCGCGGTTACCACATCACCCACAAACTGAGCAGTGGGCGTGGTTACATCATCACCCACAAGCTGAGCAGTTTGCGTGGTTACATCATCACCCACAAGCTGAGCAGTGGGCGTGGTTACATCATCACCCACAAGCTGAGCAGTGGGCGTGGTTACATCATCACCCACAAGCTGAGCAGTGGTCGTGGTTACATCATCACCCACAAGCTGAACAGTTGGCGTGGTTACATCATCACCCACAAGCTGAGCAGTTGGCGTGGTTACATCATCACCCACAAGCTGAGCAGTGGGCGTGGTTACATCATCACCCACAAGCTGAGCAGTGGGCATGGTTACATCATCACCCACCATCTAAGCAGTGGGCGTGGTTACATCATCACCCACCAGCTAAGCAGTGGGCATAGTTACATCATCACCCACAAGCTGAGCAGTGGGCATAGTTACATCATCACCCACAAGCTGTGCAGTGGGCGTGGTTACATCATCACCCACAAGCTGAGCAGTGGGCATAGTTACATCATCACCCACAAGCTGAGCAGTGGGCGTGGTTACATCATCACCCACAAACTGAGCAGTGGGCGTGGTTACATCACCCACAAGCTGAGCAGTTGGCGTGGTTACATCATCACCCACAATCTGAGCAGTGGGCGTGGTTACATCATCACCCACAAGCTGAGCAGTGGGCGTGTTTACATCATCACCACAAGCTGAGCAGTGGGCGTGGTTACATCATCACCCACAAGCTGAGCAGTGGGCGTGGTTACATCATCACCCACAAGCTGAGTAGTGGGCGTGGTTACATCATCACCCACAAGCTGAGCAGTGGGCGTGGTTACATCATCACCCACAAGCTGAGCAGTGGGCGTGGTTACATCATCACCCACAAGCTTAGCAGTGGGCGTAGTTACATCATCACCCACAAGCTGAGCAGTGGGCATGGTTACATCATCACCCACAAGCTGAGCAGTGGGCGTGGTTACATCATCACCCACAAACTGAGTAGTGGGCGTGGTTACATCATCACCCACAAGCTGAGCAGTGGGCGTGGTTACATCATCACCCACAAGCTGAGCAGTGGGCGTGGTTACATCATCACCCACAAGCTTAGCAGTGGGCATAGTTACATCATCACCCACAAGCTGAGCAGTGGGCATGGTTACATCATCACCCACAAGCTGAGCAGTGGGCGTGGTTACATCATCACCCACAAGCTGAGCAGTGGGCATAGTTACATAATCACTCACAAGCTGAGCAGTGGGCGTGGTTACATCATCACCCACAAACTGAGCAGTGGGCGTGGTTACATCACCCACAAGCTGAGCCGTTGGCGTGGTTACATCATCACCCACAAGCTGAGCAGTGGGCGTGGTTACATCATCACCCACAAGCTGAGCAGTTGGCGTGGTTACATCATCAACCACAAGCTAAGCAGTTGGCGTGGTTACATCATCACCCACAAGCTGAGCAGTTGGCGTGGTTACATCATCACCCACAAGCTGAGCAGTGGGCGTGGTTACATCACCCACAAGCTGAGCAGTGGGCGTGGTTACATCATCACCCACAACCTAAGCAGTGGGCGTGGTTACATCACCCACAAGCTGATCAGTGGGCGTGGTTAAATTATCACCCACAACCTAAGCAGTGGGCGTGGTTACATCACCCACAAGCTAAGCAGTGGGCGTGGTTACATCATCACCCACAAGCTAATCAGTGGGCGTGGTTACATCACCCACAAGCTGAGCAGTTGGCGTTGTTACATCATCACCCACAAGCTGAGCAGTGGGCGTGGTTACATCACCCACAAGCTGAGCAGTTGGCCTGGTTACATCATCACCCACAAGCTGAGCAGTTGGCGTGGTTACATCATCACCCACAAGCTGAGCAGTGGTCGTGGTTACATCATCACCCACAAGCTAAGCAGTTGGCGTGGTTACATCATCACCCACAAGCTAAGCAGTTGGCGTGGTTACATCACCCACAAGCTGAGCAGTGTGCGTGGTTACATCATCACCCACAAGCTGAGCAGTGGGCATAGTTACATCATCACCCACAAGCTGAGCAGTGGGCATAGTTACATCATCACCCACAAGCTGAGCAGTGGGCGGGGTTACATCATAACCCACAAGCTGAGCAGTGGCTATAGTTACATAATCACCCACAAGCTGAGCAGTGGGCGTGGTTACATCATCACCCACAAACTGAGCAGTGGGCGTGGTTACATCACCCACAAGCTGAGCAGTTGGCGCAGTTACATCATCACCCACAAACTGAGCAGTGGGCGCGGTTACCACATCACCCACAAACTGAGAAGTGGGCGCGGTTACCACATCACCCACAAACTGAGCAGTGGGCGTGGTTACATCATCACCCACAAGCTGAGCAGTTTGCGTGGTTACATCATCACCCACAAGCTGAGCAGTGGGCGTGGTTACATCATCACCCACAAGCTGAGCAGTGGGCGTGGTTACATCATCACCCACAAGCTGAGCAGTGGTTGTGGTTACATCATCACCCACAAGCTGAACAGTTGGCGTGGTTACATCATCACCCACAAGCTGAGCAGTGGGCGTGGTTACATCATCACCCACAAGCTGAGCAGTGGGCGTGGTTACATCATCACCCACAAGCTGAGCAGTGGGCATGGTTACATCATCACCCACCAGCTAAGCAGTGGGCGTGGTTACATCATCACCCACCAGCTAAGCAGTGGGCATAGTTACATCATCACCCACAAGCTGAGCAGTGGGCATAGTTACATCATCACCCACAAGCTGTGCAGTGGGCGTGGTTACATCATCACCCACAAGCTGAGCAGTGGGCATAGTTACATCATCACCCACAAGCTGAGCAGTGGGCGTGGTTACATCATCACCCACAAACTGAGCAGTGGGCGTGGTTACATCACCCACAAGCTGAGCAGTTGGCGTGGTTACATCATCACCCACAATCTGAGCAGTGGGCGTGGTTACATCATCACCCACAAGCTGAGCAGTGGGCGTGTTTACATCACCCACAAGTTGAGCAGTGGGCATGGTTACATCATCACCCACAAGTTGAGCAGTGGGCGTGGTTACATCATCACCCACAAGCTGAGCAGTGGGCGTGGTTACATCATCACCCACAAGCTGAGCAGTGGGCATGGTTACATCATCACCCACAAGCTGAGCAGTGGGCATGGTTACATCATCACCCACAAGCTTAGCAGTGGGCATAGTTACATCATCACCCACAAGCTGAGCAGTGGGCATAGTTACATCATCACCCACAAGCTGAGCAGTGGGCGTGGTTACATCATCACCCACAAGCTGAGCAGTGGGCATAGTTACATCATCACTCACAAGCTGAGCAGTGGGCGTGGTTACATCATCACCCACAAGCTGAGTAGTGGGCGTGGTTACATCATCACCCACAAGCTGAGCAGTGGGCATGGTTACATCATCACCCACAAGCTGAGCAGTGGGCATGGTTACATCATCACCCACAAGCTTAGCAGTGGGCATAGTTACATCATCACCCACAAGCTGAGCAGTGGGCATAGTTACATCATCACCCACAAGCTGAGCAGTGGGCGTGGTTACATCATCACCCACAAGCTGAGCAGTGGGCATAGTTACATCATCACTCACAAGCTGAGCAGTGGGCGTGGTTACATCATCACCCACAAACTGAGCAGTGGGCGTGGTTACATCACCCACAAGCTGAGCCGTTGGCGTGGTTACATCATCACCCACAAGCTGAGCAGTGGGCGTGGTTACATCATCACCCACAAGCTGAGCAGTTGGCGTGGTTACATCATCAACCACAAGCTAAGCAGTTGGCGTGGTTACATCATCACCCACAAGCTGAGCAGTTGGCGTGGTTACATCATCACCCACAAGCTGAGCAGTGGGCGTGGTTACATCACCCACAAGCTGAGCAGTGGGCGTGGTTACATCATCACCCACAACCTAAGCAGTGGGCGTGGTTACATCACCCACAAGCTGATCAGTGGGCGTGGTTAAATTATCACCCACAACCTAAGCAGTGGGCGTGGTTACATCACCCACAAGCTAAGCAGTGGGCGTGGTTACATCATCACCCACAAGCTAATCAGTGGGCGTGGTTACATCACCCACAAGCTGAGCAGTTGGCGTGGTTACATCATCACCCACAAACTGAGCAGTGGGCGTGGTTACATCACCCACAAGCTGAGCAGTTGGCCTGGTTACATCATCACCCACAAGCTGAGCAGTTGGCGTGGTTACATCATCACCCACAAGCTGAGCAGTGGTCGTGGTTACATCATCACCCACAAGCTAAGCAGTTGGCGTGGTTACATCATCACCCACAAGCTAAGCAGTTGGCGTGGTTACATCACCCACAAGCTGAGCAGTGTGCGTGGTTACATCATCACCCACAAGCTGAGCAGTGGGCATAGTTACATCATCACCCACAAGCTGAGCAGTGGGCATAGTTACATCATCACCCACAAGCTGAGCAGTGGGCGGGGTTACATCATAACCCACAAGCTGAGCAGTGGCTATAGTTACATAATCACCCACAAGCTGAGCAGTGGGCGTGGTTACATCATCACCCACAAACTGAGCAGTGGGCGTGGTTACATCACCCACAAGCTGAGCAGTTGGCGCGGTTACATCATCACCCACAAACTGAGCAGTGGGCGTGGTTACATCATCACCCACGAGCTGAGCAGTTGGCGTGTTTACATAATCACCCACAAGCTAAGCAGTTGGCGTGGTTACATCATCACCCACAAGCTGAGCAGTGGGCTTGGTTTCATCATCACCCACAAGCTGAGCAGTTGACGTGGTTACATCATCACCCACAAGCTGAGCAGTTGGCGAGGTTACATCATCACCCACAAGCTGAGAAGTGGGCGTGGTTACCACATCACCCACAAACTGAGCAGTGGGCGTGGTTACATCATCACCCACAAGCTGAGCAGTGGGCGTGGCTACATCATCACCCACAAGCTAAGCAGTTGGCGTGATTACATCATCACCCATAAGCTAAGCAGTTGGGTGGTTACATCATCACCCACAAGCTGAGCAGTGGGCGTGGTTACATCATCACCCACAAGCTGAGCAGTTGGCGTGGTTACATCATCACCCACAAGCTGAGCAGTTGGCGTGGTTACATCATCACCCACAAGCTGAGCAGTGGGCGTGGTTACATCATCACCCACAAGCTGAGCAGTGGGCATGGTTACATCATCACCCACCAGCTAAGCAGTGGGCATAGTTACATCATCACCCACAAGCTGAGCAGTGGGCATAGTTACATCATCACCCACAAGCTGAGCAGTGGGCGTGGTTACATCATCACCCACAAGCTGAGCAGTGGGCATAGTTACATCATCACCCACAAGCTGAGCAGTGGGCGTGGTTACATCATCACCCACAAACTGAGCAGTGGGCGTGGTTACATCACCCACAAGCTGAGCAGTTGGCGTGGTTACATCATCACCCACAATCTGAGCAGTGGGCGTGGTTACATCATCACCCACAAGCTGAGCAGTTGGCGTGGTTACATCATCAACCACAAGCTAAGCAGTTGGCGTGGTTACATCATCACCCACAAGCTGAGCAGTTGGCGTGGTTACATCATCACCCACAAGCTGAGAAGTGGGCGTAGTTACATCATCACCCACAAACTGAGCAGTGGGCGTGGTTACATCATCACCCACAAGCTGAGCAGTGGGCGTGGTTACATCATCACCCACAAGATGAGCAGTGGGCGTGTTTACATCACCCACAAGTTGAGCAGTGGGCATGGTTACATCATCACCCACAAGTTGAGCAGTGGGCATGGTTACATCATCACCCACACGCTGAGTAGTGGGCGTGGTTACATCATCACCCACAAGCTGAGCAGTGGGCATGGTTACATCATCACCCACAAGCTGAGCAGTGGGCATGGTTACATCATCACCCACAAGCTTAGCAGTGGGCATAGTTACATCATCACCCACAAGCTGAGCAGTGGGCATGGTTACATCATCACCCACAAGCTGAGCAGTGGGCGTGGTTACATCATCACCCACAAGCTGAGCAGTGGGCATAGTTACATAATCACTCACAAGCTGAGCAGTGGGCGTGGTTACATCATCACCCACAAACTGAGCAGTGGGCGTGGTTACATCACCCACAAGCTGAGCAGTTGGCGTGGTTACATCATCACCCACAAGCTGAGCAGTGGGCGTGGTTACATCATCACCCACAAGCTGAGCAGTTGGCGTGGTTACATCATCAACCACAAGCTAAGCAGTTGGCGTGGTTACATCATCACCCACAAGCTGAGCAGTTGGCGTGGTTACATCATCACCCACAAGCTGAGCAGTGGGCGTGGTTACATCACCCACAAGCTGAGCAGTGGGCGTGGTTACATCATCACCCACAACCTAAGCAGTGGGCGTGGTTACATCACTCACAAGCTGATCAGTGGGCGTGGTTAAATTATCACCCACAACCTAAGCAGTGGGCGTGGTTACATCACCCACAAGCTAAGCAGTGGGCGTGGTTACACCATCACCCACAAGCTAAGCAGTGGGCGTGGTTACATCACCCACAAGATAAGCAGTGGTCATGGTTACATCATCACCCACCAGCTAAGCAGTGGGTGTGGTTACATCATCACCCACAAGCTGAGCAGTGGGCATGGTTACATCATCACCCACAAGCTGAGCAGTGGGCATGGTGACATCATCACCCACCAGCTGAGTAGTGGGCGTGGTTACATAATCACCCACAAGCTGAGCAGTGGGCGTGGTTACATCATAACCCACAAGCTAAGCAGTGGGCGTGGTTACATCACCCACAAGCTGAGCAGTGGGCGTTGTTACATCACCCACAAGGTGAGCAGTGGGCGTGGTTACATCATCACCCACAACCTGAGCAGTGGGCATGGTTACATCATCACCCACCAGCTAAGTAGTGGGCATGGTTACATCATCACCCACAAACTGAGTTGTGGGCGTGGTTACATCATCACCCACAAGCTGAGCAGTGGGCGTGGTTACATCATCACCCACAAGCTGAGCAGTGGGCATGGTTACATCATCACCCACAAGCTGAGCAGTGGGCATCGTTACATCATCACCCACAAGCTGAGCAGTGGGCGTGGTTTCATCATCACCCACAAACTGAGCAGTGGGCGTGGTTACATCACCCACAAGCTGAGCAGTTGGCGCGGTTACATCATCACCCACAAGCTGAGAAGTGGGCGTGGTTACCACATCACCCACAAACTGAGCAGTGGGCGTGGTTACATCATCACCCACAAGCTGAGCAGTGGGCGTGGTTACATCATCACCCACAAGCTAAGCAGTTGGCGTGATTACATCATCACCCACAAGCTGAGCAGTGGGCGTGGTTACATCATCACCCACAAGCTGAGCAGTTGGCGTGGTTACATCATCACCCACAAGCTGAGCAGTTGGCGTGGTTACATCATCACCCACAAGCTGAGAAGTGGGCGTGGTTACCACATCACCCACAAGCTGAGCAGTGGGCGTGGGCGTGGTTACATCATCACCCACAAGCTGAGCAGTGGGCGTGGTTACATCCTCACCCACAACCTAAGCAGTGGGCGTGGTTACATCACCCACAAGCTAAGGATTTGGCGTGGTTACATCATCACCCACAAGCTAAGCAGTGGGCGTGGTTACATCACCCACAAGCTAAGCAGTGGGCATGGTTACATCATCACCCACCAGCTAAGCAGTGGGCGTGGTTACATCACCCACAAGCTGAGCATTGGGCGTGGGCGTGGTTACATCATCACCCACAAGATGAGCAGTGGGCGTGGTTACATCATCACCCACAAGCTGAGCAGTGGGCATAATTATATCATCACCCACAAGCTGAGTAGTGGGCGTGGTTACATCATCACCCACAAGCTGAGCAGTTGGCGTGGTTACATCATCACCCACAAGCTGAGCAGTTGGGCGTGGTTACATCATCACCCACAAGCTGAGCAGTGGGCGTGGTTACATCATCACCCACAAGCTGAGCAGTGGGCGTGGTTACATCATCACCCACAAGCTGAGCAGTGGGCGTGGTTACATCATCACCCACAATATCTTTGTGTGTGTGTGGCGTAGAGTCTCTGTCCCGTGTGTGTGTGTGTGTGTGTGTGTGTGTGTGTGTTGTGAGTGAGTGAGTGTTGTCTCGCTGACTCTGTGCGTTTGTGTGTGTGTGTGTGAGAGAGAGAGAGAGAGAGAGAGAGAGAGAGAGAGAGAGAGAGAGAGAGTGTGTGTGAAAGCGTTGTGTGCTGAGTGGATACAGCCCTGTAAAACCTTCTTCGCAGTGGGATTAGTGTCAGTAGGCAGGGCTAATCCCATTGTCTCCACACTGCTGCTGGCCGGCCCAACACTGCATGTTACACACACACACACACACACACACACACACACACACACACACACACACACACACACACACACACACACACAGTTGTAATGTAGGTGTGCTACAAACTAGCCCCAAAAAACACTGCAGGGAAAAACAGCACCAAGTTTTATTCTTCATGTTGCGTCGTTTAGGCTCCCGAGTGGCGCAGCGGTCTGAGGCACTGCATTTCAGTGCTAGACGAGTCACTGCAGACCCTGGTTCGATTCCAGGCCATATCATAACCGGCCGTCCTATTGGGCGGCTCACAGTTTTCCCAGAGTCCTCCTGGTTTGGCCGGGGTAGGCCGTCATTGTAAATAAGAATTTGTTCATAACTTAAGTTTTTTTTTTACAGGCAATGCTCGACACTGGATGAGTTGTAAACAGGTGATTGACCTCAGTCAGGGTCCAGACAGTATACTCATTCATCTGTGCGGGTTCAGCAATCAGAGATTTCACACGAGATTTCTACGAGATGTATACATTCAAATACTTTCTCCTGTCTCTGTGCTGCTAACTGTCTGTTCTACTGATTCTGTCCAAGGGGGTTTACTTAAAAGCAGCATCAATGACTTAGCCAGCTGACTTTGAGAAGCAACCAGAAAGCAATATTTCATTTGTAGTTCATAAAAAGTTAAACTTATGTGTTTTAGTTCGTTGAATAAATTAGACCATGCCTATTTCTAACCATAACCTAACCCCTAATCCTAACCTAACCCCTAACCCTAACCCTAACTTAACCCCTAACCATAACCTAACCCCTAATCCTAAACTAACCCCTAACCCTAACCCCAATTTAACCCCTAACCCTAACCTAACCCTAACCCTAACACCTGACCCTAACCTAACCTAACCCCAACCCTAACCTAACCCTAACCTAACCCTAACCATAACCCTAACCCCTAGCCCTTGACCCCTGACCCTTAACCCCTAACCCTAACCCTAACCCCTAACCCACAAAATGAGGTGGAAACTGAGCTGCACTTCCTAACCTCCTGCCAAATGTATGACCATATTAGAGACACATATTTCCCTCAGATTACACAGACTCACAAAGAATTAGAAAACAAATCCAATTTTGATCAACTCCCATATCTATTGGGTGAAATACTACGGTGTACCATCACAGCAGCAATATTTGTGACCTGTTGCCACAAGAAAAGGGCAACCGGTGAAGAACAAATACCATTTTAAATACAACCCATATTTATGTTTATTTATTTTCCCTTTTGTACTTTAGCTATTTGCTCATAATATGACATTTGAAATGTCTTTATTATTTTGGAACTTTTGTGAGTGTAATGTTTACTGTACATTTTTTATTGTTTATTTCACTTTTGTTTATTATCTATTTCACTTGCTTTGGTAATGTAAACATATGTTTCCCATGCCAATAAAGCCCCTTAAATTTAATTGAGTGAGAGAGAGAGAGAGAGAGAGAGAGAGAGAGAGAGAGAGAGAGAGAGAGAAAGAGAGACCCCCCTTTCTGCCGTTCTCTCCTTCCCCCTCAGACAGACGTACAGTAAGTACCGTCCACAAGGCAAGCGGTTTGTTTGCTTGAGAAAGAAGAATATCCTCTGAGGTCAAGTCAAACAGGATGTGGTGGTATAGTGTGCCCCCCCCTCTCTCTCTGCATGCTGGGAGTGTTGGTGCATGCTGGGAATTGTATGAGCGAGTGTGAGTGGTGTCTGGAGTTAGATCGCTTGTGTTTTATTTTTGTTTCCTTGTGTTGGTGGTTTTCCTTTTTCTTTGCATGATTAACATTTTTGTTTTTTTTGTTGTAGAATTAGGTATGTTGTATTTGTTGTTGGAATTGCCCTGGCTTTCGTGGGGATGGCGACCCACATGGGGAAGCCGTCCCTGTCACTTCGGCACGGCTTCAGGTGTGTTACTGAAGCTACTCTCACTGCGGAGGAGTTTCTGGTCGCCGTAGGAGAGAAGGTAGGCTAGGAGAATGTTGCTTATGCGTCACGGATGAATAAAGCGCTGGTGGTTTTTCTTAAAGAAGAGCGTCTGGTTGAGTATTGTGTCCTTCTTAAAGGTATGTTTATTCAAATGACGTTGCTTTTTTCAGGTGGGGCCAGTCTCCCAGGCAGTGGAGGAGATATCCGTTATGAGTGATGGGGTGCAAATGGGGAGTGTTGAGAGGGATGTGGCAGAGGGGAGTCAGGGGTCTGTGGCCTCAGTTGAAGAGGATCAGGAGAAGAAAATGGACATTTCTAATATCCCTGTTGATATGATAGCAGCTGGCGATGACTCAATTTACAATCTAGATGAGGTACATGGGTTCCTGGATCAGACTTCTGGGAAATCTGTTAAATTGGCTTATTTTTTGGGATGATGATAAGTTTGTGATGTCAGCTGTGATGTTACAGAAGACAGTGGGGTTAGACCAGTTGAGTGTGAAGAAGCGTTTCCGCTTGAGGAAATTTGTTACTGCTGTCACAGCAGAAAAAGGTAGTGGGAAACTTGGTCAGGTTAAGAGAAAATTAAAACAATGATGATGATCATGCCTCATAGGGTGTTTTTTTCTCTTTGTCTGGTTTCTCTGTGGTTTCTTCTGCTTCTCCTTTCTCTTTTCTATATGGAGGTACTAAGGGTAGGTTATCTCAATATTAACGGTGGAAGGGACAGGAATAAGAGGGCTTGGGTGTTAGAAGTAATAAAACAGAAAAGGCTTAATGTAGTTTTTCTACAGGAGACACATAATGATGAGGAAAATGAGGTTGACTGGGGTATGTGATGGGAGGGGCAGCATATACTCAGTCATGGTACTAATCTCAGTGCTGGGGAGGCCATTTTGTTTTCCTCAGGCTTTGGGGTGACTGTAGTATCTACAACAGAGATTGTCAAGGGTTTTATTGGTCAAGGCAGTTGTTTAAAAAAAATGTTTACGCTCCTAATGACGATACAGAGCATATTGCTGTATTTCATCAAATAAAGGAAACCTTAAGACAGTGTGACCAAGAAGGGTGTGTGGTTTTAGGGGGGGGACTGGAACTGTACAGTGGATTTTTACTGTTGATCGCACTACTGAAGAACCTCACCTGTGGTCAGTTACTTGTCAATCTGGTCTATTAACTTAGAATGAGTTTTTAGATGTGTGGAGAGTTAGAAATACAGAAGTTAGGCGGAATAATAATAATGAACATGGAAGTTAATGGAGGTGGTGTCAGTGCAGGAAGGTTAGACAGGTTGAATGTACAGTGCCCTTGGGATCGTATTCAGACAACCTTAGTCGAAAATTGATAAAATATATTTTTTCCTCATCAAGCTACACACAATAGCCATAATGACAAAATTGAAAACAGGTTTAAAAAAAAATTGTTGCTAATTTATTACAAATAAAAAAACGGAAATATGACATTTACATAAGTATATGTTGAAGCACCTTTGGCAGCGATTACAGCATTGAGTCTTCTTCGGGTATGATGCTACAAGCTTGGCACACCTCACATTCTTCTCTGCAGATCCTCTCAAGCTCTGTCAGTTTGGATGGGGAGCGTAGCTGCAGAGCTATTTTCAGGTCTCTCCAGAGATGTTCGATCGGGTTCAAGTCCGGGCTCTGGCTGGGCCACTCAAGGACATTCAGAGATTTGTCCCAAAGCCATTCTTGCATTGTCTTGGCTGTGTGCTTAGGGTCAATGTCCTGTTGGAAGGTGAACCTTCGCCCCCAGTCTGAGGTCCTGTGCGGTCTGGAGCAGGTTTTCATCAAGGATCTCTCTGTACTTTACTCCATTCATCTTTGCCTCGATCCTGACTAGTCTCTCAGTCCCTGCCACTGAAAAACATCCCCACAGCAGGATGCTGCCACCACCATGCTTCACTGTAGGGATTGTGCCAGGTTTTCTCCAGACGTGACGCTTGGCATTCAGGCCAAAGAGTTCAATCTTGGTTTCATCAGACCAGGGAATCTTGTTTCTCATAGTCGGAGAGTCCTTTAGGTGCCTTTTGGCAAACTCCAAGCGGGCTGTCATATATCTTTTACTGAGGAGTGGCTTCCGTCTGGCCACTCTACCATAAAGGCCTGATTGGTGGAGTGCTGCAGATATGGTTGTCCTTCTGGAAGGTTCTCCCATCTCCACAGAAGAACTCCAGAGTTCTCTCTAGAGCTCGGGTTCTTGGTCACCTCCATGACCAAGGCCATTCTCCCCTGACTGCTCAGTTTGGTCGGGCAGCCAGCTCTAGGAAGAGTCTTGGTGGTTCCAAACTTCTTCCATTTAAGAATGATGGAGGCCTCTGTGTTCTTGGGGACCTTCAATGCTGCAGAATATTTTTGGTACCCTTCCCCAGATCTGTGCCTCAACACAATCCTGTCTCGGAGCTCTACAGATGATTACTTCGACCTCATGGCTTGGTTTTTGCTCTGACATGCACTGTCAACTGTGGGACCTTATATAGACAGGTGTGTTCCTTTGCAAATCATGTCCAATCAAATGAATTTACCACAGGTGGATTCCAATCAAGTTGTAGAAACATCTTGAGGATGATCAATGGAAACAGGATGAACCTGAACTCAATTTCAAGTCTCATAGCAAAGGGTCTAAATACTTATGTCAACAAGGTATTTCTGTTTTTCATTTTTAATATATTTGCAAAAATGGATAATAACTTGTTTTCACTTTGACATTTATGGGGTATTGTGTGTGGATTGCTGAGAATTTTAAATTTGATTTAATCAATTTTAGAATAAGGCTGTAACGTAACAAAATGTGGAAAAAGTCAAGGGGTCTGAATACTTTCCAAAGACACTGTATTTGAGCACTACTGTAGTAGGGTTGGACGGTGTGATATTACTCCTGTGGGTTTTTCAGATCCCCATATTGTTACTGTTGATATTCACTTGTCCTGTCCACGAAGGTCATCACCTTACTGGTAGTTTAATATTAAGGTATTACATGACACCATGTTTTGGGAAAAGTTTTAGTTGTTTTGGGAAAAATGTAGTGTTATTAAATGGAATTCTGAGTCTTTGAGACAATGGTGGGAGGTTGGGAAGGCCCAAATACATGTGTTTTGTCAACAGTATACTGCTCTGTTTAGTATTGAACTTAAAGAGACTATCAGGGCCCTTGAACAGGACATCAAATCTATTGAATTGAAGTTGCTCACTCAGAATGACCCTGGACTAGTCATGAATTTACAGGAGAAGAGACATGAACTGAGGTCGTTTTTACATGAAAGATTGCCTTGATTAAGTCTCGATTTGCTAACCTCAAGGATATGGATGCTCCTAGCATTTTTTTTTCAACCTAGGATAGTCGACATTTCAACGCAAACAGATGGTTTGCCTTCGTTTCCCTGATGGGAAGGTGACCACGGATGACGGGGAGGTGCGCCAACATGCCATAGATTTCTACTCTGCCCTCTATAAGGCAGAGGATTGTGATCCTCTGTGTGCTGAACAGTCGTTACATGGACTTCCTCAATTGGGTCCTGATCAGAGAGTTGCTTTGGACTCTGACATTACTCTTCAAGAGATGTCCACTGCAGTTATGCAGCTCTCATTAGGCCGAGCCCTGGCATCGATGGTTTACCCTCTGACTTTTATAAGCACTTTTGGGAGTCTATTAGGGAGGGATTTTTATGATGTGGTGTGAGAATTGTGCTTTCATTGTTTCCAAAAAAGGCAGATTTGGCTCTTTTAAAAAACTGGTGACCTGTTGCATTGCTGTGTGCAGAATATAAATTATATCTAAGTGTCTCTCAAATAGGTTGAAAGAGCTACTGGTCCTCAATGACCAGTCTCACTGTTTTTTATTTATTTATTTCACCTTTATTTAACCAGGTAGGCTAGTTGAGAACAAGTTCTTATTTACCACTGCGAAGTGGCCAAGATAAAGCAAAGCAACAAAAACAATAACACAGAGTTACACATAAACAAACACAAAGTCAATAACACAATATACAAATCTATGTACAGTGTGTGCAAATGTAGAAGAAGGTAAGGCAATAAATAGGCCATAGAGGCAAAATAATTACAATTTAGCATTAACACTGGAGTGATAGATGTGCATATGTTGATGTGCAAGTGGAGATACTCGGATGCAAAAGAGCAAAAAGATAAATAACAATATGGGGATGAGGTAGTTGGGTGTGCTATTTACAGATTGGCTGTGTACAGGTACAGTGATTGGTAAGCTGCTCAGATAGCTGATGCTTAAAGTTAGAGAGGGAGATATAAGTCTCCAGCTTCAGTGATTTTTGCAATTCGTTCCAGTCATTGGCAGCAGAGAACTGGAAGGAAAGGCGGCCAAAGTAGGTGTTGGCTTTGGGGATGACCAGTGAAATATACCTGCTGGAGCGCGTGCTACGGGTGGGTGCTGCTATGGTGACCAGTGAGCTGAGACAAGGCGGGGCTTTACCTAGCAAAGACTTATAGATGACCTGGAGCCAGTGGGTTTGGCGACGAATATGTAGCGAGGGCCAGCCAACGAGAGCATACAGGTCGCAATGGTGGGTAGTATATGGGGCTTTGGTGACAAAACATATGGCACTGTGATAGACTACATCCAGTTTGCTGAGTAGAGTGTTGGAGGCTATTTTGTAAATGACATTGCCAAAGTCAAGGATCGGTAGTATAGTCAGTTTTACGAGGGTATGTTTGGCAGCATGAGTGAAGGAGGCTTTGTTGCAAAATAGGAAGCCGATTCTAGATTTAATTTTGGATTGGAGATGCTTAGTGTGAGTCTGGAAGGAGAGTTTACAGTCTAACCAGACACCTAGGTATTTGTAGTTGTCCACATATTCTAAGTCAGAACCGTCCAGAGTAGTGATGCTAGTCGGGTGGACGGGTGTGGGCAGCAATCGGTTGAAGAGCATGCATGTAGTTTTACTAGCATTTAAAAGCAGTTGGAGCCACGGGAGTGTTGTATGGCATTGAAGCTCATTTGGAGGTTTGTTAACACAGTGTCCAAAGAAGATGTATACAGAATGGTGTCGTCTGCGTAGAGGTGGATCAGAGAATCACCAGCAGCAAGAGCGACATGGAAATGTCAGAATTTTGGTGGCCTTCCTAAGCCAGGATTCAGACACGGCAAAGACATCAGGGTTGGCGGAGTGTGCTAAAGCAGTGAATAAAACAAGCTTAGGGAGGAGGCTTCTGATGTTAACATGCATGAAACCAAGGCTTTTACAGTTACAGAAGTCAACAAATGAGAGCGCCTGGGGAATAGGAGTGGTGCTATGGGCTGCAGGGCCTGGGTTAACCTCTACATCACCAGGGGAACAGAGTAGGAGTAGGATAAGGGTACGGCTAAAGGCTATAATAACTGGTTGTCTAGTTCGTTCGGAACAGAGAGTAAAAGGAGCAGATTTCTAGGCTTGGAAGAATAGATTCAAGGCATAATGTACAGACAAGGGTATGGTAGGATGTGAGTACAGTGGAGGTAAATCTAGGCCTTGAGTGACGATGAGAGAGGTTTTGTCTCTGGAGGCACCAGTTAAGCCAGGTGAGGTCACAGCATGTGTGGGGGGTGGAAAAAAATGGCTATCTAAGGCAAGTTGTGCAGGGCTGGCTGCTCTACAGTGAAATAAGGCAATAATAACTAACCAAAACAGCAATAGACAAGCCATATTGACATTAGGGAGAGGCATGTGTAGCCGAGTGATCATAGGGTCCAATGAGCAGTAATAGGTGAGTCAGGGAGCCGTTCAGTAGTCGCTACTACACTAGGTGAGCTAGAGACACGGCGCTCCAGACAGCTAGTGGGCCGGGGCTAGCAGATGGGCCTTCGGCGACATCGCAACAGAAGGGCCTGTTGAAACCACCTTGGACGATTATGTCAGCAGACCAGTCGTGATGGATTGGCGGCGCTCCGTGTCAGTAAATAAAGGGTCCAGGCCAATTGGCAAAATAAGTATTGTAGCCCAGGAATTAGCTCGTAGACCTCTTCGGCTAGCCGGGAGATGGGCCTAGCTGGAGGCTAGTTCAAGGCTAACTGGTGCTTGCTTCGGGACAGAGGCATTAGCCAGCAGTAGCCACTCGAATGCAGCTAGCTAGCTGCGATGATCCGGTGTAATGGACCAGGGCTTGCGGCAGGAATCTGGTGATGAGGTAGAGGAAAAGCAGTCCGATATGCTCTGAGTTGATATCGCGCTGTGCAGGCTGGCATGTACTGACCGAGCTGACGCTGGCTGGTGTCCGAGTTAACGGTGAAGACCGCTAGCAGTGGCTAACTGACTACTTACTAGTAGCTTGTTAGCTGGCTAGCTTCTGATCGGGGTTCCGATTCTAAAGTATAAAAATAGCAGATCCGTACCACATTGGGTGAGGCGGGTTGCAGGAAAGTATATTCAGTCCGTAGATGGAAAGTGAGATTAAAATATATACTAAATATATACGAGAAAAAACGAGGAAAACGACTATGTACACGGGACAAGACGGGACAAGACAAATACACATCCGACTGCTATGCCATCTTGGATGGCTACACCATCTACCTGACCACTCTATTGTTGATAACTTGTTTCTAATAAGAGATGTTTTAGACATTTGTAAACTATCTGATGAATGTGGGTTTGCTTTCTTTGGATCAGGAGAAGGCTTTTGTGAACCACCAGCACTTGTTCAAAACAATGAAAGCACAAGGGTGTGCAAGGCCTGGTGGACATTTCTTCTAGGATCATGGCATTCTGGCTTCAAGCAGCCCAGAGACTGTTGTACAGTGACGGTTCTAGCTGGGTCGACACAGCCTATACATTGATGAGGAGAGAGGGCTGTTTGGGCTTAGACAAGCACCTTTTCCTCCTAAAGCTAGAGGATGCTGATTTGTCTGACCTGACTCCATTCTATGAGTCTGTTATGCAGGCTTGGAGAGTTTTCGGCATGTCCCGTAAGGCCGGCACACCACCAGGGATGTGACTTTTTGAAGAGCCACTGTTTTATAACACTGTCATCCAGTCCTGTACCGTGGGTTCAGCCAGCCTACGTTCATGCCTGTTAGGTGTGGGGTGTACCAAGCCGGGTCATCTGATGCAGAGCAGGAGCAGGATCGTTGACGGAGCTGGGAGAAAGAGCCGGGGATACGATCATCTGGCCTACTGAGGAAGGTCGTAGCTGAGGCCTGCGATTCTTTGCCAGTACTTCATCGGCAGTAAAATGTGACTGATACTTCTAACTCTGATCGGTGGATGGAGGGTCTGGATGATGTGTTCCCTGTGCTGAATGTTAGTGCTGCGGTGGGGGGCATTAGAGGAGGAAGGAGGGTCTGGATGATGTGTTCCCTGTGCTGAATGTTAGTGCTGCGGTGGGGGCATTAGAGGAGGAAGGAGGGTCTGTTCCCTGTGCTGAATGTTAGTGCTGCAGTGGGGGGCATTAGAGGAGGAAGGAGGGTCTGGTTGATGTGTTCCCTGTGCTGAATGTTAGTGCTGCAGCGGGGACATTAGAGGAGGATGGAGGGTCTGGATGATGTGTTCCCTGTGCTGAATGTTAGTGCTGCGGTGGGGGGCATTAGAGGAGGAAGGAGGGTCTGGATGATGTGTTCCCTGTGCTGAATGTTAGTGCTGCAGCGGGGACATTAGAGGAGGATGGAGGGTCTGGATGATGTGTTCCCTGTGCTGAATGTTAGTGCTGCGACGGGGGGCGTTAGAGGAGGATGGAGGGTCTGGATGATGTGTTCACTGTGCTGAATGTTAGTGCTGCGGTGGGGGCATTAGAGGAGGATGGAGGGTCTGGATGATGTGTTCCCTGTGCTGAATGTTAGTGCTGCGGTGGGGGGCATTAGAGGAGGAAGGAGGGTCTGGTTGATGTGTTCCCTGTGCTGAATGTTAGTGCTGCGACGGGGGCATTAGAGGAGGATGGAGGGTCTGGATGATGTGTTCCCTGTGCTGAATGTTAGTGCTGCGGTGGGGGCATTAGAGGAGGAAGGAGGGTCTGGATGATGTGTTCCCTGTGCTGAATGTTAGTGCTGCAGTGGGGGGCATTAGAGGAGGATGGAGGGTCTGGATGATGTGTTCCCTGTGCTGAATGTTAGTGCTGCGGTGGGGGCGTTAGAGGAGGACAGAGGGTCTGGATGATGTGTTCCCTGCGCTGAATGTTAGTGCTGCGGCAGGGGGCGTTAGAGGAGGACGTGGGGATGCTGCTTTCCTTCCATAGCCTGGAGCTGGGGGAGTTCAAGGTGGTAGGAAAGAAGGCTGTACTGTACATGATATGTGTACCTGGAAAGGGTAAAATCGACGAGGTGGGCGGGTGTGTGTGGTCCAGGTGCTTCTCCAAAAGGCTGTTGGCGGTCTTTATATAAACTGCCTATTGATAAGAGGACAGCTGACCTCCAATGGAGGATAATACATGGAGCCATAGCCACCAACATACATCTGGTACATCTGGATCTTACTGTTGGGGAGGGGAGTCCATTCTGTGCTGAGTCTGACACTCTGGAACATCTGTTCTTCTCAGATTCTGCCTGTGTTGTACCAAGCTGGTGGACATGCTCTCTAGATGCAGAGGACATAATGACTAACTGCTGGTTGAGGGGGTCAATGTATCTCTCTCTCTCTCTGCTCAAGATCCTTTCTTGTTGTGCTCAGATGGTCTCTGAGGTAATCATTTGTCTGACTCAGTTTGTCCATTCTGCTTTTTAATTTAGCAATAGATGCTCTGCATTCCTCCCTGAGCTGTTTCATCTCTTCTTTTAGTTTCTGGACAGTGTCATCCTCCTGAAGTGTGTTCTCTCTGAGTTCTATGACCCCTGCTTCAACTAGAGAGAGGGTGTTGTGGAAACGTTGCATAGCAGGTGTTCTTGGTGTTGTAAGCATGTCCTTGACTCTATCTGCCGGTGAGGTAGGTAGAGGGACACTGGGGGGCTTCTTGCTTGGCCACAGAGACCGTTGCGGCCTGCTTTCTCCATCATCTCTCTCCTTGACTTTTTCCTCAGCTTTTGAGATGAGTTCAGCTTCTACTTTTAGGGTAGCAAACATATACTCTAAAGCCTGGAGGCTTGAATCATTGCCTTGTATCAATACAGTTCCATTATTGTAGGAGTTGACTGTTTGCTCTGGTCAGCATCTTCAAAAATTCTGATCTGACAGCCTTGGCTGATGCCTCTCTTTTTTGAGAAAGGGAAATGGTTGCAAATAACCCTTTTCCATATGTGCCCTCGTTTGATATTAAATATTTTCTCTTGTTTTGCAACTGCTAAGATCTGCAAACAGGCATTCATGGTTCTGTCCCATTATCAAACCTTTGAAACCTTTCTCAGCTTTTGTCGTCTGGATGTCTGGTGGGTAAACAATTTCAATAGCAACTCTGGTGATGTTGGCTACAATGTTGCAATATAAGCCTACCCTTTCCAAAACAGTGTTATTTCTTGTATTATTGTCTCTAGTGTCTTTAGAGAACTGTTTTACTTTGATGTCCTTTGTCTTCTGTCCATCTTTTGTCATTTATATTGTGTTGTTAACTAGCATTTTTTTGGTTAGCCTGTTAGCTTCGTTGAGGAGAGTCACAAGCAACTGCTTAGAAACTGGTAAACAATCCAGCTAGCTAAGCTAACTGCACAATTTCTTAAAATATATACTTTTTCTTCATTTGTTGCTTGTTTTGTCTCCCATTCAGTCTTGCAGTTTTCTTTCGTTTTGTTCCCAATGTACTTCACTCTAAAAATGATGTAAATTTCGATATTTGTTGGAGCTCAGCTGCTGCTCAGCTGCTGCTCTTTAAAGAGGTCAATTTTGGAACCTCTCTCTCTGACTCTCACTCTCTCCCTGTCTCTATCTCTATCCTTCTCTCCTTCACTCTGTCCCTCCGTCTCTCTGTCTCTCACTCTCACTCGCTCCGCCCCTCTCTCCTGCTCTCTGTCTCTCTCCCGCTCTCTCTCCTTCTCTCACTCTCACTCTCTCTTGCTCCATCCCTCTCTCCCACTCTCTGTCTATCTCGCTCTCTCTCCCATTGGCTCTGCGTAGCAATGGTCACTCGCGGTGGAGGCCACACACACACACACACACACACACACACACACACACACACACACACACACACACACACACACACACACACACACACACACACACACACACACACACACACACACACATCCCCCATACACACTATACCTACGACCACCAGCTTAGTTCAGCTACATGATTCTGACAGCCTATCTGCTTGTATTTACCTTAAAGTAGAGGATGTGATTAGAGGAGAGTACCACTGCAGGCTTGTTTAAATAAGGACCTTTGATCCGAAATATTTCTCTACACTAAAGCTAATAAACAGATTATAGATCCCAAATGGTACCCTATTCTCTGTATAGTGCACTACCTCTGATCAGGGCTGGTCAAAAAGTAGTGCACTTTATAGGGAACAGGGTGCCATTTGGGACACAAACATAGACTGCTAGTGATGAAGGTCCCACTTGGTAGTAAAAGCAACACATGTTGACAAGGCAATCTGAGAAATGGCCACATCAGCAAAAATGCAGTTTATACTGTATAATGCTTGTTAAACTCTCCATCCTATACACCCTCAACTTGGCTTTAAAGAAAACAACTACTAGAGTTTGTTTGGATCACTGTTTTCCACTGCCAGGAAGTGTGGCCATGCAATTAGAGCTCTGGCACGCTTTTCACTTCCTTTTCACTTCCTTTTCACTTCCTTTTCACTTTTAAAGGTCCAATGCAGCAGTTTTTATTTCTATTTATTTCTTGGTAACAATTAAGTACCTTACTGTGATTGTTTTCAATTAAAATAGTAAAAAAATAAAATATATATTTTAATAATATATCATCTTTACAAAAATGCTATTTCTCAAGCCAGAATTTAGCTGGGACTGTATGGGAGTTGTCTGAGTGAGGGACCTAATTGGAGGAGTCTAATGGGAGGGAGATGTAACCTGAAAACTAGCTGTTATTGGCAGAGAAGTTTGAAACTATCTTTACTATTGGTCTATTAACTTATACTGCCTGGTGATGTAATTTCAGGCAGACTTTTTAAAACACTAAAAGGGTATTATCATAATTTTCACAATTTCACAGTATTATTTCAACCTCATAGTGTGTAAAAATACTGTATATACAGTAGGGGCTCCCGAGTGGCGCAGCGGTCTAAGGCACTGCATCACAGTGCAAGAGGCATCACTAAAGTCACTAGTTTGAATTCAGGCTGAATCACATTCGGCCGTGATTGGGAGTCCCATTAGGCGGTGCACAATTGGCCCAGTGTCGTCCTGGTTTGGCCGGGGTAGGCCGTTATTGTAAATAAGAATTTGTTCTCTGCCTAGAAGGCCAGCATCCCGGAGTCGCCTCTTCACTGTTGATGTTGAGACTGGTGTTTTGTGGGTACTATTTAATGAAGCTGCCAGTTATGGACTTATGAGGCGTCTGTTTCTCAAACTAGACACTCTAATGTACTTGTCTTCTTGCTCAGTCATGCACCGGGGCCTCCCACTCCTCTTTCTATTCTGGTTAGAGCCAGTTTGCGCTGTTCTGTGAAGGGAGTAGTACACAGCGTTATACAAGATCTTCAGTTTCTTGGCAATTTCTCACATGGAATAGCATTCATTTCTCAGAACAAGAATAGACTGATGAGTTTCAGAAGAAAGATCTTTGTTTCTTGCCGTTTTGAGTTTGTAATTGAACACACAAACGCTGATGCTCCAGATACTCAACTAGTCTAAGGAAGGCCAGTGTTATTGCTTCTTTAATCAGAACAACAGTTTTCAGCTGTGCTAACATAATTGCAAAAGGGTTTTCTAATGATCAATTAGCCTTTTAAAATGATAAACTTGGATTAGCTAACACAGCGTGCCATTAGAACAAAGGAGTGATGGTTGCTGATAACGGGCCTCTGAACGCCTATGTAGATATTCCATAAACAATCAGCTGTTTCCAGCTACAATAGTCATTTACAACATTAACAATGTCTACACTGTATTTCTGATCAATTTGATGTTATTTTAATGGACAGAAAATGTGCTTTTCTTTCAAAAACAAGGACATTTCTAAGTGACCCCAAACTTTTGAACGGTAGTGTATATACGACACAGGAAATCACGTTTTTGACTGCACTCCCCCTTTAACTTCCTGCACCCCCCCTTGAACTTCCTGCACTTCCCATTTTAACCTCCTTCACTGCCTCTTTAACTTCCTGCACTGCCCCTTTAACGTCCTGCACTTCCCCTTTAAGTTCCTTTAGTATTATTTTTATTTTTATTTATTTAGCTTTTATTTAACCCGGGAGACACATTTAGACCTAAGTGTCATTCACAAGCGTGCCCTGGGAACAACAGTCACATCAGCACACAGAATTATATATGAAATCACAAAATACACACAATATACACATTAGCCATTATAATCGAATTAAACAAACACATTCATCACAATAAAAATCCTTAACCAAATTTCTGAAATCACCCAGGGACACCAAATGATCCAAACGAAGTGCCAACTGAAGACTCTTCCACACATGAGGTGCCTGATATGAAAAAGTACATCTCCCGAACTCTGTGGTTAACAAGGAAGTCATCATCGTTCACCAGCCCTGTGATCTTGCATTATAACCTCAAATTCTACATTTCAACACAGATGTTAATAAGTGTGTTAGAAGCTTGTTTCAGTAGGTGCTTTATAAACAAAAATAGACTATTGATGGGATGTACATGTCTTTAAAGAGGTCCAGATAGCTTTTGGGTAAAGGATGCGGTGATGAGTATTAAAACTGTCAGATGTAATAAAACAGAATCGAGGGATTTTAGAGTCAGTTACACTTCGGTAGATGATATCACCATAGTCAAGGACAGGTAGAAAAGTTGATTGTACAATTAACCTCCTGGACTACCCCTTTAACTTACTTGACGTGAACTCCCAGAAATCGGGCACTAACAAGGCTTTTGGATGGGTTCAGAATGTGTTTTTAGCTCGTAGGTTTGTCTGTAGAGCATCTAGAGGTGCACGGGAAGAATTCAGAATGAAGCTTAAGGTCGAAAGACCAAAGTGTTTGACTATCAAAACGTGATTGTTCTGTGTGACTTCAGAAGACAGTATTAGCCCACTGAGCCAGGAATATTTTCTTCTCCTCACCAGTTCTCTCTCTCTCTCCCCCCTCACACCCCCAGTCAGCCTGAGCTCAGAGAGAGTGTGTGAACATACTGAGGGCAAAACATTGATCACATGGGCCTCCCGAGTGGCGCAGCGGTCTAATGTGCCCGAGGCGATTACTACAGACCCGGGTTAGATCCCAGGCTGTGACACAACCGGCTGTGATCGAGAGTCCCATAGGGCGGTGCTGAATTGGCCCAGCGTCGTTCGGGTTAGGGGAGTGTTTGGCCGTGGGGGGCTTTACTTGGATCATCGCGCTCTAGCGGCTCTTTGTAGTGGGCTGCAGGCTGACCTTGGTCGTCAGCACTTGCAGGCTGACCTTGGTCGTCAGTTGAAAGGTATTTATTATGGATCCCTGGGGTCCAACAAAATTTAAGGGAATTATATATTTTTTTAAACATTGCAATGCATTCACAACAGATTTCACAACATATTAAGTGTGTGGCCCTCAGGCCCCTACTCTACCACCACTTATCTACAACACAAAATCCATGTGTGCATAGTGCGTATGTTATCATGTGTCTGTATGCATGTGCCAGTGCCTGTTTGTATTGCTTCACAGTCCCAGCTGTTCCATAAGGTGTATTTTTAACTGTTTTTTTCATCTAATTTTACTGCTTGTATCAGTTACCTGATGTGGAATAGAGTTCCATGTAGTCATGGCTCTATGTAGTACTGTGCGCCTCCCATAGTCTGTTCTGGACTTAGGGACTGTGAAGAGACCTCTGGTGACATGTCTTGTGGGGTATGCATGGGTGTCCGAACTGTGTGCCAGTAGTTCAAACAGACAGCTCGGTGCATTCAACATGTCAATACCTCTCACAAGGACAAGTAGTGATTAAGTCAATCTCTCCTCCACTTTGAGCCATGAGAGATTGACATGCATATTATTAATATTAGTTCTCTGTGTACATCCAAGGACCAGCCATGCTGCCCTGTTCTGAGCCAATTGCAATTTTCCTAAGTCCCTCTTTGTGGCACCTGACCACACGACTGAACAGTAGTCCAGGTGCGATGAAACTAGGGCCTGTAGGACCTGCCTTATTGATAGTGCTGTTAAGAATGCAGAACAAAACTTCTCCCCATCCTAGCTACTGTTGTATCAATATGTTTTGACCATGACAGTTTACAATCCAGGGTAACTCCAAGCAGTTTAGTCACCTCAACTTGCTAAATTACCACATGATTCATTACACAATTTAGTTGAGGTTTAGGGCTTAGTGAATGATTAGTCCCAAATACAATGCTTTCAGTTTTTGAAATATTTAGGACTAACTTATTCCTTGCCACCCACCCACTCCGAAACTAACTGCAGCTCTTTGTTAAGTGTTGTAGTCATTTCAGTCACTGTGGTAGCTGATGTGTATAGTTTTGAGTCATCCTTATATATAGACACACTGGCTTTACTCAAAGCCAGTGGCATGTCGTTAGTAAAGATTGATAAATGTAAGGGGCCTAGACAGCTGCCTTGGAGAATTCCTGATTCTACCTGGATTTTGTTGGAGAGGCTTCCATAAAATAACATGTGTTCTGTTAGACAGGTAACTGTTTATACACAAGCAATATAGCAGGGGGTGTAAAGCCATAACACATACGTTTTTCCAGCAACAGACTATGATCAATAATGTCAATAGCTGCACTGAAGTCTAACAAAACAGCCACCACAATATTTTTATCATCAACTTCTCTCAGCCAATCATCAGTCATTTGTGTTTGTTGTGCTGTGCTTGTTGAATGTCATTCCCTATAAGTGTGGTGAAAGTCTGTTGTTAATTTGTTACTTACATTGTGTCTTCCAACGCCCCTGGGATAATGTACATTAGCTGAAGCATTATGACAACTCAGCATCACAATGGTAGTGATTAACTGAGCTGGGCTTGGGTCATTGGTAAATCATTGTCTCAACGCAGCCTTGCTGTGTGCTGTGAAAGGATGCAGGAACCCAAATGACTTGGGTGGATCCCATCCTCCTAATAATACAAGCTTTGTTTCCAGAAGGTATCAAAATTGTCAATAAATGAAAGTTTCCTTCACAACTTCCGGCAATGGCGAACCTCTAAGAAGACGTGTCTGTGTAGCATCCTGGAACTTTTGAAAACTGTTATGGCATTTTGACATGGTTTACCTGTTCTTAATAGTGAGGTGGAAGTTAAAACATCTCTTTTATCGACAAAACAAAAGATGCCCAATCTTGCAAATCCTCAGACAAGGCATAGAAAAGTGCTCCCCTCTGACAGCCCTTCTTCGGCCTCGGCGGATGCATGGTTCAGCATGATTTGATTCGATTTGATTGGAGCTGGACAAGGGTATAACAAAAATCGAAGAGACACTTTCTGAATGCCTCATCAAAATTGATGTGATGGTCGATAAACTCCACAAAGACCAGAAAGTGACAAAGGGACAAGTGACAAAGTTAGAAAAAGACCATGCGGACCACCAGGCTGCCATCCTGGACATCCACGAGGACGTGGATCAAAAAGTACAAGAAGTTGGAAGACGCAATCTTCAAACTCGAGGAGAAATTAGATATTACGAAAATTTCCAAAAGTGCTCGAATTTGAGATTTCAAGGTTTCCCGGAGGCCATGAAGGGAAGAGACGCCATCTCTATTCTACAAGAATGGATTCCCAAAATTCTGGATCTACCACCCCCTTCCACGCACCCACTGGAAATCGAGAGGGCCCATCGCACGCTACGGACGCGGTTGCCTGGCCAGGTTGCACCCAGGGCATTTTGTCATAAAATGTCTACGGCACCAGGACACTGTCCACATCCTCTCTGCTGCTTGAGCAAAGGGAGAGCTCAATTACGGCGAATCATGATCTTTCCGGATCTTTCTCCCATACTACACAATAGGAGGATAGCTTTCTCCTCGCTGAAGAGACTTCTGCGTCAGGCTGGCTTGGCATATGGCCTGAGCTACCCGGCGACTTTGTGGATCGAAGAATGGTGAGCGCACATTTGACTCTGTGAAGACGGCTGAAACATACACGAGGAAAGAACTCCCTGACTTGTTCACGCCTACTACGTCATGAGGAACTGTCTTTTAAACTTGGATACAGTGGATAGTGTTAGAACATGAGGATACAACGAAATGACTCATCAGATCGACTGGCTGGCTGGCTGGCTAGATAGCTAGAGGGCTGGCACGGCTGGCTGGCTAGATGGCTAGATGGCTAGAGGGCTGGCACGGCTGGCTGGCTGGCCAGATGGCTAGATGGCTAGCGCGATAATGACTGGTGAGGTAACGTTGGATCATAGCTAACGTTGTCTGTGCTATTTAGCCAGCTCGCTAAGTTTACAAGGGTGTGACTATAGCTATAGCCACACTATGCCAGGTAGTAAAACATTTTCAGCATACTGTATTTTACTCATAGAGGTCCAGTTGGGTTTGGTTAAATAGTTATGTGGCTTTTGACTGGGTTTCAAGACTAACTATGTTGTTCGTATTACTTCAGGGAATTTCAGCTACGATTACATTTGCTGGATTGTTTATTGTTAGATGCTAGCGTTAGCGATACCGAGGCAGGGATAAGCTACACACTGGCTGGCTGCCTAATTGTCAGCTAGCTGATAGCTTTACAGTGTGTGTGTGTGTGTGTGTGTGTGTGTGTGTGTGTGTGTGTATGTGTGTGCGTGCATTAACTAATTGCCCCTATTTCATATTTGAGGGATGATAGTTATTGTCTGGTAAAGGTTTTAATTTATCCATCACACCTTGATGTCTTGTTTTCTGTGCTGCTCGGGTGTGTTTGTGGTCATTGCTTGGGTCGCTGCGTGGCACAGGTTTCATGGCAACCTAGGGGAATGCCAATTGGTTGACATTTGGATGTGTGGGTAGGATGTGTGGGTAGAATGTGTGGTAGGATGTATGGGTAGGAACATGTGGGTAGGATGTGTGGGTAGGATGTGTGAGTAGGATGTGTGGTAGGATGTGTGGTAGGATGTATGGGTGGATGTGTGGGTAGGATATGTGGGTAGTATGTGTGGTAGAATGTGTGGTAGAATGTGTGGTAGGATGTGTGGGTAGGATGTGTGGTAGTATGTGTGGGTAGTATGTGTGGTAGGATGTGTGGTAGGATTTATGGGTGGACGTGTGGGTAGGTTATGTGGGTAGTATGTGTGGTAGAATGTGTGGTAGAATGTGTGGTAGGATGTGTGGGTAGGATGTGTGGTAGGATGTGTGGGTAGGATGTGTGGTAGGATGTGTGGTAGGATGTATGGGTGGATGTGTGGGTAGGATATGTGGGTAGTATGTGTGGTAGAATGTGTGGTAGAATGTGTGGTAGGATGTGTGGGTAGCATGTGTGGTAGTATGGGTGGGTTAGAGGTGTGGGTAGATGTGTGGTAGGATGTGTGAGTAGGATGTGTGGTAGAATGTGTGGGTAGGATGTGTGGGTAGGATGTGTGGGTAAGATGTGTGGGTAGGATGTGTGGTAGGATGTGTGGCTAGGATGTGTGGGTAGGATGTGTGGTAGGATGTGTGGGTAGGATGTGTCGGTAGGATGTGGGGGTAGGATTTGTGGATAGGATGTGTGGGTAGTATGTGTGGTAGAATGTGTGGGTAGGATGTGTGGTAGGATGGGTGGGTAGGATCTGTGGTAGTATGTGTGGGTAGGATAAGGGGTAGGATAAGTGGGTAGGACGTATGGGTAGGATGTGTGGTAGGATGTGTGGGTAGATGTGTGGGTAGGAAGTGTGGGTAGGAAGTGTGGGTAGGATGTGTGCATAGGATGTGTGGGTAGGATGTGTTGGTAGTGTGGTAGGATGTGTGGTAGGATGTGTGAGTAGGATGTGTGGGTAGCATGTGTGGGTAGGATGTGTGGGTAGGATGTGTGCGTAGGATGTGTGGGTAGGCGCTGTTGGTGACCATGAATGCATCCTCTGTTTTTTTATTTAAAAAATAATATTTGAGACATCACAAGTGGGGCTAAATAGTCTGGTCATTATTGTTGCCGATGTTTGTTTGTTTTGATTCAAATTTTATTTAGTGACTCGACTGACAACATTTTCATGTTAAAGGGAACAGTCAATGAATGCACTTTTATGCCATATACATATAATTTAGAATGTACTTATTTTGGGCAACGCTATGCCTAGCAGGTACATCTAGCTTAAAGACTAGCGTCTAATGGTATGGGTTCTTTAACTCCCTCAGTTGGGGAGGGGGGTTGGGTGGGTTTGTGTTAGGGTCATGGTATTAGCTCACGAAATGTTGACTATTTTATACTTTCATAATTTCATTTTGTACAATTTGTATTATCCTCAATGCAATTATGTTTCTCTTATCTCTTTCCCTCTTTCTTATTTTCTTTAAAGATGTCGGCACCTAAATAACTATACATTTACAACACAACATTAAGGGGTATTAAATGCTCAGTCTAGAATGATCTAAACAACATCAGGTTGATATACAGTAGGGGGGAAAAGTATTTGATCCCCT
Organism: Salmo salar; assembly: GCF_905237065.1. NCBI lineage: Eukaryota > Metazoa > Chordata > Actinopteri > Salmoniformes > Salmonidae > Salmo > Salmo salar. The sequence goes on from NC_059447.1 coordinate 87,669,034, forward strand.
GCTGACTTTGTACGTTTGCCCACTTACAAAGAAATGATCAGTCTATAATTTTAATGGTAGGTTTATTTGAACAGTGAGAGACAGAATAACAACAAAAAATCCAGAAAAACGCATGTCAAAAATGTTATAAAATGATTTGCATTTTAATGAGGGAAATAAGTATTTGACCCCTCTGCAAAACATGACTTAGTACTTGGTGGCAAATCCTTTGTTGGCAATCACAGAGGTCAGACGTTTCTTGTTTATTGGCCACCAGGTTTGCACACATCTCAGGAGGGATTTTGTCCTACTCCTCTTTGCAGATCTTCTCCAAGTCATTAAGGTTTCAAGGCTGATGTTTGGCAACTCGAACCTTCAGCTCCCTCCACAGATTTTCTATGGGATTAAGGTCTGGAGACTGGCTAGTTCACTCCAGGACCTTAATGTGCTTCTTCTTGAGCCACTCCTTTGTTGCCTTGACCGTGTGTTTTGGGTCATTGTCATGCTGGAATACCCATCCACGACCCATTTTCAATGCCCTGGCTGAGGGAAGGATGTTCTCACCCAAGATTTGACGGTACATGTCCCCGTCCATCGTCCCTTTGATGTGGTGAAGTTGTCCTGTCCCCTTAGCAGAAAAACACCCCCAAAGCATGTTTCCACCTCCATGTTTGACGGTGGAGATGGTGTTCTTGGGGTCATAGGAAGCATTCCTCCTCCTCCAAACACGGCGAGTTGAGTTGATGCCAAAGAGCTCCATTTTGGTCTCATCTGACCACAACACTTTCACCAGTCGTCCTCTGAATCATTCAGATGTTCATTGGCAAACTTCAGACGGGCATGTATATGTATTCTTGAGCAGGGGGAGCTTGCGGGCGCTGCAGGATTTCAGTCCTTCATGGCGTAGTGTGTTACCAATTGTTTTCTTGGTGACTATGGTCCCAGCTGCCTTGAGATCATTGACAAGATCCTCCCATGTAGTTCTGGGCTGATTCCTCACCGTTCTCATGATCATTGCAACCACACGAGGTGAGATCTTGCATGGAGCCCCAGGCCGAGGGATATTGACAGTTCTTTTGTGTTTCTTCCATTTGCGAATAATCACACCAAATGTTGTCACCTTCTCACCAAACTGCTTGGCGATGGTCTTGTAGCCCATTCCAGCCTTGTGTAGGTCTACAATCTTGTCCCTGACATCCTTGGAGAGCTCTTTGGTCTTGGCCATGGTGGAGAGTTTGGAATCTGATTGATTGATTGCTTCTGTGGACAGGTGTCTTTTTTACAGGTAACAAGCTGCGGTTAGGAGCACTCCCTTTAAGAGTGTGCTCCTAATCTCAGCTCGTTACCTGTATAAAAGACACCTGGGAGCCAGAAATCTTTCTGATTGAGAGGGGGTCAAATACTTATTTCCCTCATTAAAATCCAAATCAATTTATAACATTTTTGACATGCGCTTTTCTGGATATTTTTGTTGTTATTCTGTCTCTCACTGTTCAAATAAACCTACCATTAAAATTATAGACTGATCCTTTCTTTATCAGTGGGCAAACGTACAAAATCAGCAGGGGATCAAATACTTTTTCCCCCCACTGTAACTCTTCTTCAGGAGATACACCTGATGTGACTCTGAGCATGACAAACTGAAGAGAGAGTGGGTGGGGTCAAGTGCACTATTCATCTTTCAGCTCTCGGCCATTGTCATTAATAAACAATTGCCCCTTTCAACTCCAATCTCAGATTAAAGACAAAAGGGGGTAGGTTTGTGATCATTCAAGGCTTCATTAACACTGAGCCCATTACCATTGTGAATGTGTATGGGCCTAACCATGATGATCCTACATTGTACCAAGACATCTTTTTTTAAGTTAAGGTGCCCCTCATCAGAGATAATGATGGCAGGATATTTTTAACTTGGTACTGGATCCTTCCAGTGATAGATCTTCCTCTAATAGTATCATCCTCACACAGGCAGCTAAAATGTTAAAAGCAGAAATGAAAGATTTTGGACTTCTAGACATATGGAGATTTCACAACCAAAGGTTAAAGAATATACATTTTACTCCCGAGTTGGCGCAGCGGTCTAAGTCACTGCATCTCAGTTGGCCCAGCGTCGTCCGGGTTTTGCCGGGGTAGGCCGTCATTGTTAATAAGAATTTGTACTTAACTGACTTGCCTAGTAAAATGTTAAATAATAATATATATATATTTTTAAATAACTGTCACACCCTGATCTGTTGCACCTGTCTTGTGCTTGTCTCCACCCCCCCACCAGGTGTCTCCTATTTTACTTCTTTATCCCCTGTTTATTTATACCTGCCTTTTCTGTTTGTCTGTTGTCAGTTTGTCTTGTCTCGTCAAGTTGTCCCAACGTGTTTCTGTGTGTTACCTTCGCTCTAGTTTTGTTTTCTAGTCTTCCCGGTTTCCCGACCATTCTGCCTGCCCTGACCTTGAGCCTGCCTGTCGTTCTGTCCCTTGTTGACTCTGCCTTGGATTACGAACCTCTGCCTACCCTTGACCTGCCCTTTTTGCCTGCCTCTTTGTGATAATAAATATTCTGAGAACCGAACCATCTGCCTCCTGTGACTGCGTCTGGGTCATATCCTGAGTCGTGCTATTAATAGTTATGCTAGAATCAACATATTTCTTATTCCTGCAGGCAAGGGAAGTTTAACTACTGGTTGTAAGTATTTACCAAGATGTATATCAGATCATTCTGCCCTGCTGGCTTCAGTACCAGTCAGTTAAACACAACCACAATCCAGAAGGTGGAGTTTTGGCACATACTTACTAAATAATCCTACATTTGTAACATTTTTGAACACTCATATTGACATCTTTTTTTGCACCAATAACAACTCCCCCATTTTATTTTCTGGAACGCACTCCTTGCATATCTGAGGGGGTCAAATAATTGTGTTTACCTCAGGTGCTCGTAAGATGTATAAGGTTCAAGTAGGTTCATTGGAGAAAGAAATTAGAGATCTGGAAAAATGAACGTAGTCTAACATTTGACGGCTCAACGCTACAAAAATTAGATTCAAAGCGATTGGAATTTAACACCCTGACGACCTACAAAGCAGAAAAACACTTAGGAGATGAAAACAAAACTACTACGAACATGGAGATCAAGCAGGAAAGTTGCTTGGCAGATAAGGTGAGAGGAAGCTAGTATAGTTACTGGCTCTAATAAGCTGCCTAATAACATAGTTGTTCACAGTCCTGAGGAAATGAATCTAGTCTTTAGGGAGTTTTATAACATTGTTCGAGTCTGAAGGGGATATCCCTGCCACAATGTAGAAAATAGTAAAACTAAAGAAAAACCATTGAATGAGTAGGTGTGTCCATACTTTTGACTGGTACTGTATATATGAACAAACACCTTTCTATAATAACCCCATTTTACACAACGCCCTGACAGATGTTATTACATGTGCTTGGTTAAAAAAATGAATTAAAACATTTGGTCATCTGTATTGAGAAAGTGAACTACTATCCTTTCAACAACTGGCATCTCATTTTCAGTGAGATTTCTTCAAGTACCTACAGGTTCGGCGTCATATTGCCACTCGGCTGGCAGGTAGGATTCAGCCCATGAGTAAACCTAGAACTGACAAACTGTGGCTGGAGAGGAAAGAGGTAAAAGGTTTCATTTCTTACGTGGACTCTAGTCTTCGAGCTCTGTTGACGAACGATGAAGCTCTGATGGCTTGCATGAAGTGGCATGATGACCGTTGTCTCATTTTTTCAGGATGAGAAATGGTGGAAAGCTCTTTTTTTGAAGATTCTCAGCATCTTTCATTTAACACAAGGCACAAGTTGATGCATTTAATATTTTACATAGGGTCTACTTTACACCAGAGAGACTGTATAAGATCAATTCTAAATAATCAAGGTGTAAAATGGGGCTGGGCACACTTATGCATATGTTTTTGTCCTGCCCTGAACTAGGCAATTATTGGAAAGACATTATTCAGATCTTATGACAGGTCACAAATATGATTGTACCACTAGATCCTTCCCTTATTCTTCTTGGCGATGATTCTGTTCTACCAGTTAATATTGGTAGCAAAAAAACAGATTAATTAAATTGGCAGTCATTGCATCCAATAAATGCACAGCTGTTATATGGAAGACCCTCGGCCAAGCAAGCAGATGTGGCTAAAATAACTAACTTCTTATATTCCATCTGAAAAAAAGAATGTACAATTTTCGTAATAAACCCTTTGAATTTACTGATGTCTGGGGGACTTTCAGCAGGTTCTAGAGTCGTCACCTTAGCTACCTCATTATTATTTTCTTCATTCATGTATTATTATTATTATTATATATTTTGTTTTTGCATTGAATTATTTCTTTTCTAGCATCATTCTGTTTCGTTTTGTTGTTGTTAATCATTAAATAATAACAGTAGAGGACAGGGATGGGGGTGTTCCTGTGTTGAGGAGGGAAGGGTTTTGCATGATGTGCTCCCATATAGCCTGCTGTTTAGTGTAGGTGAAAGGTATAACGGAGCATTATTTGTGCCATATTTTGCAGATGACTGTTAAATTGTAAAAAAAAAATTGTAATAAATATATTGTAAAAAAAAGAAACCGAAAAGGTCAATATATGTTACACCCACATTTGGCCAAATTGTGAAGGAGACATTTACATTTACATTACATTTTTCTGCAATAATATCGTCAAATCTGTATACTTGGACTTTGATTTAGCTTTTACAGTATTAGTAGCCATATTGTAAGTTCAACATTTGCAAAACACCCAGTTTTCATAACTTCATAACTCTCCATTTTCTTGTAATTTTTGTCCAAAAGGAAAAGGCTTGCTGTCGCACAGGGTTAGCAGCAAAGCAAAATTTTGCGACAGATACAAGGGTTACTCCCATAAAGCCCATCTTATTGGCTATCTAGCTAGCTTTGTTTTACCCGGATTGGTGCTTATTTGACAAAGTTACAGTCAATCAAGTGAAGACCGCCCGCGTCATCGGCACGCCATGAAGGCATCGCTCTCTGACCAAATTTGGTGTCCTATAGGATATACAAAATTCCTAATGATATAGTGAAGTCTGGTTACGTTCTAGGATCTCTGAGGAATAAATACGAACATGATTTGACTGGTTGAAACAACGTTTAGGGTGAGATTTTCACAGATTCCTTTATTTGCAAATTGAATGAGTGGAAATACAAAATCGATCGTGCATGCTATATGGACCTTTTCAGGATATGAAAAAGGATATTATCTAACAAAAATGACACTTCATGTTATCTCTGGGACCCTTAGGATGATAAATCAGAGCAAGATTTCAGAATGTAAGTACACATTTCACCTTCAGAGGTGAATTTATCCAAACTATCGCAATGAAAAAAGTGTTTTGTTGTTAGGAGCTCTCCTCAAACAATAGATGGCATTTTTTCTCAGTAATAGCTACTGTAAATTGGACAGTGCAGATATATTAACAAGAATTTAAGCTTTCAGCCAAAATAAGACACTTATATCTGTCACGTCCTGGCCAGTATAAGGTTAATTGTTTTGTAGTTTGGTCAGGACGTGGCAGAGGGTATTTGTTTTATGTGGTTCGGGGTGGTGTGTTTGTGTAAAGGGTGTTTGATTTAGTATTTCCGGGTTTTTGGTGGATGGTCTATGTGTTTGTATTCTATGGTTAGTCTGGGGTGTGTGTTTCTATGTTTGGTTAATTGGGGTTGGGACTCTCAGTTGAAGGCAGGTGTTGTCTATCTGCCTTTGATTGAGAGTCCCATATATTAGGGTGTGTTTGTGTGTGTGATTTGTGGGTGATTGTTCTGTGTTGAGCCTATGCTTTGCAGACTGTCAGTTTATCGTTCGTTTTCTTGTTTGTTGTTTTTGTATTCGTGTTGATTTAATTAAATGTTCAAAATGAACAACTGCACACCTGCTGCGTATTGGTCTACCTTTTCCGATGACGATTTCGCATTATCGTCAGAAGACGAAGATACTTGTGACAATATCACAGATTTTCCCAAGAAGGCATAGCAGTCAGACGTCCTTTGTCCTCCTCTTGTCGTGTCCCGTGTATATATATATATATATATATATTTACATCTTTTCTTCGCATATCTTTTTATATATTTTTTTCTAAAAACTCAACCTCAAAACACTCCTGCAATCCGCCTCACCAATTTAAAAAAACTATTATTTACCTCAAATCTGAAATCCACAACAGAAGCTAGCCAGAGGTTAGCCAGAGGTTGGCCAGTTCACTGGCTAACGTTGGAGTTCAGCTAGCCACGGTTGGCAGTCATCAGCTATCCCTTAGCTCGAAAAGCTATCGTCAATTTTGTACAGCGCGACTCAGACCAGAGCATACCGGACCTATTTTCTCTCCATATCCCCGGATTTCTACCGCAGGCTCTGGACATTTACACCTGGATCTTGCAGCTAGCTAGCTGCTACATGAGTGACTATTGGCTAACGTCGGTCCCGGAGCTAACATCAATTATTCCGGAGCTAGCCAGCTGAAGAGTTCCATCAGCCACTCCTGGGCTACAATCACCTACCCGGACCCGTTTTACTGCCGATGCCGAGCCCCATCGGGCCTTCACGACTGGATTACCGACGTTATCTGCCCGAGGGAGTTATCCAACTGGCCCCTCCGTCGCAACGTAACCTGCATGCCCATCTGCGGCCTGCTAATCGTTAGCTGAATAGGTCTATCGGACAATTTTCTTGGGCCACTATAACTATAACTATTTTGCCAATTGGACTGGTCCCCCCACCACACGGAACCCCAATAATCTACAGACGGAAACGCACGAGGTGGCTAAAAACAGACCTCCCTCCATCTTCTGCCAGCTTGCTACCTATTGCCCGGCTAGCTGTCTGAATCTCACGGGACCCTTATGATCACTCGGCTAAGCATGCCTCTCCTTAATGTCAATATGCCTTGTCAATTGCTGTTCTGGTTAGTGTTTATTGGCTTATTTCACTGTAGAGCCTCTAGCCCTGCTCATTATACCTTATCCAAACTTTCAGTTCCACTACCCACACATACTATGACATCTTCTGGTTTCAATTATGTTTCTAGAGACATATCTCTCTCATCATCACTCAATGCCTAGGTTTACCTCCACTTTATTCACATCCTACCATACCTTTGTCTGTACATTATACCTTGAAGCTATTTTATCCCCCCTCCAGAAACCTGCTCCTTTTACTCTCTATTCTGGACGTCGTAGACGACCAATTCTCATAGCTTTTAGCCGTACCCTTACCCTACTCCTCCTCTGTTCCTCTGGTGATGTAGAGGTGAATCCAGGCCCTGCAGTGCCTAGCTCCACTCCTTTTCCCCAGGCGCTCTCTTTTGATGACTTCTGTAACCGTCATAGCCTTGGTTTTATGCATGTTAACATTAGAAGCCTCCTCCCTAAGTTTGTTATATTCACCGCTTTAGCACACTCTGCCAACCCGGATGTCCTAGCCGTGTCTGAATCCTGGCTTAGGAAGTCCACCAAAAACTCTGAAATCTTCATTCCCAACTACAACATTTTCAGACAAGATAGAACGGCCAAAGGGGGCGGTGTTGCAATCTACTGCAGAGATAGCCTGCAGAGTTCTGTCCTACTATCCAGGTCTGTACCCAAACAATTTGAACTTCTACTTTTAAAAATCCATCTCTCTAAAAACAAGTCTCTCACCGTTGCCGCCTGCTATAGACCACCCTCTGCCCCCAGCTGTGCTCTGGACACCATATGTGAACTGATTGTCCCCCATCTAACTTCAGAGCTCGTGCTGCTAGGTGACCTAAACTGGGACATGCTTAACACCCCAGCCATCCTACAATCTAAGCTTGATGCCCTCAATCTCACACAAATTATCAATGAACCTACCAGGTACCACCCCAAAGCCGTAAACACGGGCACCCTCATAGATATCATCATAACCAACCTGCCCTCTAAATACACCTCTGCTGTTTTCAACCAAGATCTCAGCGATCACTGCCTCATTGCCTGCGTCTGTAATGGGTCAGCGGTCAAACGACCTCCACTCATCACTGTCAAACGCTCCCTGAAACATTTCAGCGAGCAGGCCTTTCTAATCGACCTGGCCCGGGTATCCTTTTTTGTAATTCGTTCCAGATCACTGCACCTGTACATAGCCCATCTATAATTTAGCCCAAACAACTACCTCTTCCCCTACTGTATTTATTTATTTATTTTGCTCCTTTGCACCCCATTATTTCTATTTCTACTTTGCACTTTCTTCCACTACAAATCTACCATTCCAGTGTTTTACTTGCTATATTGTATTTACTTTGCCACCATGGCCTTTTTTGCCTTTACCTCCCTTATCTCACCTCATTTGCTCACATTGTATATAGACATATTTTTCTACTGTATTATTGACTGTATGTTTGTTTTACTCCATGTGTAACTCTATGTTGTTGTATGTTGTCGAACTGCTTTGCTTTATCTTGGCCAGGTCGCAATTGTAAATGAGAACTTGTTCTCAACTTGCCTACCTGGTTAAATAAAGGTGAAATAAAAAAAAAGAAAAGAAATGTACCGACATTTGTTGTTCTCTAAAATCTGCGATCGTGACACACGGAGCTGCATGATTTAAAACTGTCCCTAAGACGTGCTCTTTACTGTAGTGTATTTTAGAACAGGGTAACGTGTGAAGAGAGGGATACCTCAGGCCTGAGAACCAAACTCACAATGTATGTGGCTGATACTGAAGGACTAAGGGCCCAGATAATTCACTTTGGGGAGTATAGGGCCAGGGGGTTTTCCTAGATGGGGGGTGGCAGGGCCAGTAACCAAAAGGTCAACGGTTCAAATCCCAAAGCAGGCAAGGTGGAAGCATCTGCTGTTCCGCCCTTGAGCAAGGCAGTTATCAGCTAACAACACCTGCTCCCCGGCTCCGATGATGTGGACATTGATTAAGGCACCTCTCTAATTCAGAGGTGTTGGGGTTAAATGAGGAAGACACATTTCGGTTGAATGCATTCAGTCGTGCAACTATATATCCCTTTATAGTATTATCATTGACTAGATATCACCTATAGCATATCACTGACTAGATATCACCTATAGCATATCACTGAGTAGATATCACCTATAACATATCACTGAGTAGATATCACCTATAGCATATCACTGAGTAGATATCAACTGTAGCATATCACATATCACTGTAGCATATCCCTGCTCCCCAGATATCGGCTAATTTGGGTGTCAGCGTTTTTTCCAGGTAAGGTCATACCTTCTGGTGTTATTTATTACAATGTTCTAATTTAAACCAGAACCCCTTGTAGTGTACTATGGGGGATAGGATGTTTGTGAAGTGCTTGAAGTACACTCTAAGGGGATAGGATGTAATTTGAGACGCAGCCAAACTGTGAATCACCACTGGGTGTGTACTCTAGCTGATGTAGAGGGACTGGTATTGATAATGTCATACTGTAATGTTATGTACTGCATGTTGGCCTTTAACTCAGGAATTCTGGCTATGACTCTTCGTCAGCTGTTTCAATCAGGTATTTTTCCATTGGGGCCCACATCTTCTGTGTATCACTGGAGAGTTAGGGTCAGGGTCAGGGTTAGGGTCAGGGTTAGGTGAGTAATGTCACTGGAGGGTTAGGTGAGTATTGTCACCCAGAAGTTCGTAAAGCCATGATGACATTGGATCTTACGTCCCATTACTCATTATATGGCTGGAACACTCATTGAAATATATTATATTTTTAGGAAGTTAAAGTTTTTCCATTTTAGAATGGAATCATTGTATGGGAAAAGGAACGTGGCATTACCATCATTGTATTGACATTACAGAAGAAGTACAGGATTAGTTGACATAGTCATAGATGACATTTTGGTGACAAAGTCAAACGCCTCAATGGAAAAAAGTTTTTCCATTTTGGAATGGTATATTGACACATCAAAGAGACATAGAAAATGTGCTGTTTTGGTGACAAACTGGTGACAAGCTCAGTTGTACTGGCGGACAATGGAAAAAGTGGCATTTTTGGGGCCAAAATGACAATTAGTGACAAAGTTAATCGCCTCAATGGAAAACTTTTTTTCCCATTTTGGAAAGGTTTCATTTTCAAATTAACGTGAACATTTAGATGTTTCTATTGGTGACAAAAACAAAAAAACATACATTTAAAGGACATGGAAATTGTACTGTTTAGGTGACAAACTCAATTGTCCCGACGGACAACGGAAAGTAATGACCCCATTTTTAGGTTCCATAATGACAGAGAGGAGAGGTGGCACTGAGGCTAGGGCTGTGTCCCAAATGTCATTCAATTCCCTACATAGTGCACTACTTTTGTCCAGAGCCCTATGGCACCGTGTTCCCTACATAGTGCACTACTTTTGACCACAGTCCTATGGACCCTGTTCCCTATCTAGTGCACTACATTTGACCAGAGCCTTATGGACCCTGTTCCCTACATAGTGCACTACTTTTGACCAGAGCCCTATGGCACCCTATTCCCTACATAGTGCATTACTTTTGACCAGAGCCCTATGGATCCTGGTCACAAGTAGTGCACTATGTAGGGAACGACAGCCGTGTGGTCTATTAGGACATCCTAATAGGAGGCCATTGGGAAGGACATTTTATCAATGAGGAAGCAGAGGTCAGGGGTCAGAGGAAATTACCGCCAGGTCAGTGACCTCCTGCCAATCACACACAGGAAGAGCTCTGTCACCACGGTATACCCTGTCATCGTGACGACCACCCTCTGTCACAACACCGTGAGACCCAGTCCCATGGCTGAGGCCAAAATGGCACCCTAATCCCTATGAAGCAAACTACATATGTTCTTTGTCACATTTACGAAGAACATAAACAAACAGCTCCGTGTAAAACTAACGTTCCAGGTCACACATTCCTTGAAATCTGGTTCGTAACCAGCAGCATAGCAAGTCAGGGTCAGGCTGCTCCCTGCTCCACGGTCAAGCAGTGTAGTCCCTACAATAGGTCAGATTCCTCAAACTGCTTTCAGAGTGAAGCTACCCAGATCAGATTCCTCAAACTGCTTTCAGAGTGAAGCTACCCAGATCAGATTTCTCAAACTGCTTTCGGAGTGAAGTTACCGAGATCAGATTCCTCAAACTGCTTTCAGAGTGAAGCTACCGAGATCAGATTTCTCAAACTGCTTTCGGAAGTGAAGCTACCGAGATCAGATTCCTCAAACTGCTTTCGGAGTGAAGTTACCGAGATCAGATTCCTCAAACTGCTTTCAGAGTGAAGCTACCGAGATCAGATTCCTCAAACTGCTTTCGGAAGTGAAGCTACCGAGATCAGATTCCTCAAACTGCTTTCGGAGTGAAGCTACCGAGATCAGATTCCTCAAACTGCTTTCGGAAGTGAAGCTACCGAGATCAGATTCCTCAAACTGATTTCGGAGTGAAGCTACCGGTTTCCTGGGTAGAGACAGAGACAGAGAGAGAGAGAGAGAGAGGGAGAGAGGGAGAGGGAGAGGGAGAGAGGGAGAGAGGGAGAGAGACAGAGATAGAAATAGAGAGACAGAGGGAGAGGGATGAGAGAGGGATAGCGAGAGAGAGACAGAGACAGAAAGAGGGATAGAGAGAGAGAGACAGAGAGAGAGACAGAGAGAGAGACAGAGAGAGACAGAGACCACAGCAATCAGATTTGTGACCTGTTGCCACAAGAAAGAGCAACCAGTAAAGAACAAAGACCATTGTAAATACATCCCATATTTATGTTTATTTATTTTCCCTTGCTTTTACTTGAACTATCTGCACATCGTTACAACACTGTATATAGACATAATATGACATTTGAAATGTTTTTATTCTTTTGGAACTGTAATATTTACTTTTCACTTTTTATTGTTTATTTCACTTTTGTTTATCCATTTCACTTGCTTTGGCAATGGAAACATATGTTTCCCATGCCAATAAAGCCCCTTGAACTGAATTGAGAGAGAGAAAGAGGGAGAAAGAGGGAGAAAGAGGGAGAAAGAGAGAGAGAGAGAAAGAGGGAGAAAGAGAAAGAGAGAGAGAGAGAGAGAAAGAGAGAGAGAGGCAGGCAGGCAGACAGACAGACAGACAGACAGACAGACAGACAGACAGACAGACAGACCCCACAGAGCCACAGGACAGCAATACAATTAGACCCAACCAAATCATGAGAAAACAAAAAGAGAATTACTCAATTCAAATCAAATGGTCACATACACATATTTAGCAGATGTTATTGCAGGTGTAGCGAAATACTTGTGTTCCTAGCTCAAACAGTGCAGTAATATCTAACAATTCACAACAATTAAGAAATCTAAAAGTAAAAGAATTGAATTAAGAAATATATAAATATTAGGACGAGCAATGTTGGAATGGCATTAACTAAAATACATTAGAATAGAATACAGTATAAACATATGAGATGAGTAAAGCAATATGTAAACATTATTAAAGTGACCAGTGATTCCATGTCTATGTATATAGGGCAGCAGCCTCTAAGGTGCAGAGTTGAGTAACCAGGTGGTAGCCTTCTAGTGATGGCTATTTAACAAGTTTGATGGCAGCAGTTTTTCAGTCTCTCGGTCCCAGCTTTGATGCACCTGTACTGACCTCACCTTCTGGATGACAGCGGGGTGAACAGGCAGTGGCTCAGGTGGTTGATGTCCTTGATGATCTTTTTTGCCTTCCTGTAACATCGGGTGCTGTATGTTTCCTGGAGGGCAGGCAGTGTGCACCCGGTGATGCGTTGGGCAAACCGCACCACCCTCTGGAGAGCCTTGCGGTTGCGGGTGCTGCAGTTGCCATACCAGGCGGTTCTGTTCCCAGCTTTCCTGTGAAAGCCTGCTTCCTCTTCCTCCTCTTCCTCCTGTTCTGTTCCCAGCCTCCCTGTGAAATCCTGTTTCTTCTCCATCCTGTTCTGTTCCCAGCCTTTCTGTGGAAGCCTGCTTCCTCTTCCTCCTCTTCCTCCTGTTCTGTTCCTAGCCTCCCTGTGAAAGCCTGCTTCCTCTTCCTCCTCTTCCTCCTGTTCTGTTCCCAGCCTCCTTGTGAAAGCCTGCTTCCTCTTCCTCCTCTTCCTCCTGTTCTGTTCCCAGCGTTCCTGTGAAAGCCTGCTTCCTCTTCCTCCTCTTCCTCCTGTTCTGTTCCCAGCATCCCTGTGGAAGCCTGCTTCCTCTTCCTCCTCTTCCCCCTGTTCTGTTCCCAGCGTTCCTGTGAAAGCCTGCTTCCTCTTCCTCCTCTTCCCCCTGTTCTGTTCCCAGCCTCCTTGTGAAAGCCTGCTTCCTCTTCCTCCTCTTCCCCCTGTTCTGTTCCCAGCGTTCCTGTGAAAGCCTGCTTCCTCTTCCTCCTCTTCCTCCTGTTCTGTTCCCAGCGTCCCTGTGAAAGCCTGCTTCCTCCTCTTCCTCCTGTTCTGTTCCCAGCATCCCTGTGGAAGCCTGCTTCCTCTTCCTCCTCTTCCCCCTGTTCTGTTCCCAGCGTTCCTGTGAAAGCCTGCTTCCTCTTCCTCCTCTTCCTCCTGTTCTGTTCCCAGCGTCCCTGTGAAAGCCTGCTTCCTCTTCCTCCTCTACCTCCTGTTCTGTTCCCAGCATCCCTGTGGAAGCCTGCTTCCTCTTCCTCCTCTTCCCCCTGTTCTGTTCCCAGCCTCCCTGTGAAATCCTATTTCTTCTTCATCCTGTTCTGTTCCCAGCGTCCCTGTGAAATCCTGCTTCCTCTTCCTCCTCTTCCCCCTGTTCTGTTCCCAGCCTCCTTGTGAAAGCCTGCTTCCTCTTCATCCTGTTCTGTTCCCAGCCTTCCTGCGAACACCTGCTTCATCTTCTGCTGCCTGTTCTCAGCCTCTCACTCCTTGGAAGGGGTGGAGCGGGGAGAGGGGGTTAGGTTTAGGGTTAGAATTAGAGTTATGGGTTAGGTTTGTGGGTTAGGGGTTTGGGGTTAAGGGTTAAGGTTAGGTTAAGGGTTAAGGTTAGGTTAAGGGTTAGGGCTAGTTTTAGGGTTAGAATTAGGGTTAGGGGTTAGGGTTTGGGGTTAAGGTTAGGGTTAAGGGTTAGGGTTAGGGCTAGGGATAGGTTTAAGGTTAGAATTAGGGTTAGGGGTTAGGGTTTGGGGTTAAGGTTAGGGTTAACGTTAGGTTTAGAGTTCCGAAAATGTTTGAATGCAAATCAATTGTTTGGTCCCCACAGGGATAGTAAGACAAATGTGTGTGTGTGTGTGTGTGTGTGTGTGTGTGTGTGTGTGTGTGTGTGTGTGTGTGTGTGTGTGTGTGTGTGTGTGTGTGTGTGTGTGTGTGTGTCTGTGTGTGTGTGTGTGTTTTTTTGTGTGTGTGTCTAGTGTTTTTGGAGGATATGGCCATCAAAGAAACATATGTACAGCTTCCAGAGTTAGTTAGTTACTTCCTGCTAGTCACCGCCAGACCACTAGTGATCTTCAATACAGGTCCTTATGATCCTAAATGAGACCCATGCAGGCCTGTGTCCCAGCCCAGGACCAACTAACCCGAGTTAGCTAATCAGCTGAGGATCAAGCCCTTGATTAGTAGGATCCGGTTTCATTAATAAGAGACCAAGATGACAGAACACTGATTTAGTTCAATGGGTTAGTTGTGACAGACTACGACACAGTCTTGTCGTACTCCATTTCATCATTTCATTTGACTGAATAGATTCATTGTAACCTCATTATTCCAATAAATAAAATTACAAGTAATGGGATTTTGGGGAACATCGATAGCAGGTATCTTGCTGCCAGGGAATCACACAAGTTAAACAACATTGCCCTTTAGGAAAGCTGGTTGCTTTAGGGAAAATGCTTGATTGCATTAAAAGGCCTGATGGCCTGGATATAAAAAATAGCACCAGAAGTGTTTTCTGAGATTACGCTTAATCAGAAAGAACAAGGATGTTTTCACGTTCCGTGTGTGAAACCAAACTAGAGGTTCAATTCCCCGTCAGGTTTACATGACCCCTCGCGCTGATTGCTTAATGTTATTGTAAACATTTTAAAGCATCACGTCTTTCAAATTCCTCCACTAACTGACACATTTCCTGCATCCTGAATAAAACACTGTATGAATCATTCATGCTTTCCAAGTACAGTATTCCAATAATGATCCTGTAGTTAGTCTGGAATATATGGTAGGCTTAAAGTGATTGTAGGGACCTAATAATGCTGTTCCAAGTACAATCACTAAAATAATGAGGCATCAGTTGGTTTGAAAATACAGGATGTAGTGATTATGGGGCCAGTTGCTGCAGCTATGGCCAGGTATGATGTTTTCTTTGGAGAGTGCGTTGAGAACAGAACCGAAGCAGTGCTTGGATGAACGACCCTGCAGTTACACTTCAATCACAACTACACCTGTGCCAATAAAGTCCTGACCTCTTGGTTGAGGCTCTAGTATACTAACATACAGGGAGGCTGTCCAGGGTGCTACATGTTAGAGATACAGGGAGGCTGCCCAGGCTGTTACATGTTAGCGATACAGGGAGGCTGTCCAGGGTGATACATGTTAGAGATACAGGGAGGCTGCCCAGGCTGTTACATGTTAGCGATACAGGGAGGCTGCCCAGGGTGATACATGTTAGAGATACAGGGAGGCTGTCCAGGGTGATACATGTTAGAGATACAGGGAGGCTGCCCAGGCTGTTACATGTTAGAGATACAGGGAGGCTGCCCAGGGTGTTACATGTTAGAGATACAGGGAGGCTGCCCAGGGTGTTACATGTTAGAGATACAGGGAGGCTGTCCAGGGTGATACATGTTAGCGATACAGGGAGGCTGCCCAGGCTGTTACATGTTAGCGATACAGGGAGGCTGCCCAGGGTGTTACATGTTAGAGATACAGGGAGGCTGTCCAGGGTGATACATGTTAGAGATACAGGGAGGCTGCCCAGGCTGTTACATGTTAGCGATACAGGGAGGCTGCCCAGGCTGTTACATGTTAGCGATACAGGGAGGCTGTCCAGGGTGTTACATGTTAGAGATACAGGGAGGCTGTCCAGGGTGTTACATGTTAGAGATACAGGGAGGCTGCCCAGGGTGTTACATGTTAGAGATACAGGGAGGCTGTCCAGGGTGATACATGTTAGAGATACAGGGAGGCTGCCCAGGCTGTTACATGTTAGCGATACAGGGAGGCTGCCCAGGGTGATACATGTTAGAGATACAGGGAGGCTGCCCAGGCTGTTACATGTTAGAGATACAGGGAGGCTGCCCAGGGTGATACATGTTAGAGATACAGGGAGGCTGTCCAGGGTGATACATGTTAGAGATACAGGGAGGCTGTCCAGGGTGTTACATGTTAGAGATACAGGGAGGCTGCCCAGGCTGTTACATGTTAGCGATACAGGGAGGCTGCCCAGGCTGTTACATGTTAGAGATACAGGGAGGCTGTCCAGGGTGATACATGTTAGAGATACAGGGAGGCTGTCCAGGGTGTTACATGTTAGAGATACAGGGAGGCTGTCCAGGGTGCTACATGTTAGAGATACAGGGATGTATTAAAGTCACTCATACACTGATAAAAAAACATCTGAGTAATGGGGGTTTAGACCCTCCCCTCCCCCCTAAACCTCTGAGTAATGGGGTTTAGACCCTCTCTTCCCCCTAAACCTCTGAGTAATGGGGTTTTAGACCCTCTCTTCCCCCTAAACCTCTGAGTAATGGGGGTTTAGACCCTCTCCTCCCCCCTAAACCTCTGAGTAATGGGGGTTTAGACCCTCTCTCCCCCCTAAACCTCTGAGTAATGGGGTTTTAGACCCTCTCGCCCCCTAAACCTCAGAGTAATGGGGTTTTAGACCCTCTCTCCCCCCTAAACCTCTGAGTAATGGGGTTTAGACCCTTTCCTCCCCCTAAACCTCTGAATAATGGGGTTTAGACCCTCTCTTCCCCCTAAACCTCTGAGTAATGGGGTTTAGACCCTCTCCTCCCCCCTAAACCTCTGAGTAATGGGGTTTAGACCCTCTCTTCCCCCTAAACCTCTGAGTAATGGGGTTTAGACCCTCTCTTCCCCCTAAACCTCTGAGTAATGGGGTTTAGACCCTCTCTTCCCCTAAACCTCTGAGTAATGGGGTTTAGACCCTCTCCTCCCCCCTAAACCTCTGAGTAATGGGGTTTAGACCCTCTCTTCCCCCTAAACCTCTGAGTAATGGGGTTTAGATCCTCTCTTCCCCCCTAAACCTCTGAGTAATGGGGTTTAGATCCTCTCTTCCCCCCTAAACCTCTGTCTAGAGGTTAAGATAGGGCTGTAGGTTCTCTTGGTCACCTCTCTCTCTCTCTCTCTCTCTCTCTCTCTCTCTCTCTCTCTCTCTCTCTATCTCTCTCTTTCAGTCTCTCTCTTTCAGTCTCTCTCTCTCTCTTCTGAGGAGAAAGCGAAATGTCCATGTAGTTATCACCTGAGTGTTGATGTAAAAACACACGCCCAGCCGGCTCCACTGTTTACAGAGCAACAAGGGAGCAGAACATACGACAGCCGTCTTCTTGTTCCCTATTCTCCTTTTGTTTTTGAGAGAAGAGCTATGGTTTAGTCACAAACGCACGCACACACACACACACACACACACACACACACACACACACACACACACACACACACACACACACACACACACACACACACACACACACACACACACACACACACACACACACACACACACACACACATACTCTCTTGAATGTTCTATTGGTTGTGATTGACAGTTGGTTGAATCTGGTGAACAGACCCAGAGGAGGGTTGTCTGTCTGAACAGGCCCAGAGGAGGGTTGTCTGTCTGAACAGGCCCAGAGGAGGGTTGTCTGTCTGAACAGGCCCAGAGGAGGGTTGTCTCTCTCTCTGCCCTACCTCGTGTACTATAAATGTGTTAAACAAGTGAACGAACACCACCACAGCGGCACAACACAAGCCCCTGTCTACTACACACTGGAACCTTCTATCTGCTCTGTTGTCTTCCCTCTAAAGGGACTTTCAGAGGTTCGTTGAATACTCTCTGTCTCTCTTTCTTTCTCCCTCCCGCTGTCTCTCTCTCTCTCCCTCTCTTTCTCCCTCCCTCCCTCTCCCTCTCCCTCTCCCTCCCCCCTCCCTCCCTCCCTCCCTCCCTCTCCCTCTCCCTCTCCCTCTCCCACTCTCTCTCTCTCTCTCTCTCTCTCTCTCTCTCTCTCTCTCTCTCTCTCTCCTCTCCCCCTCTCCCTCTCTTTCTCTCTCTCCCTCTCCCTCTCTTTCCCTCGCTCTCTCTCTCTCTCTTTCCTTCCAGACGTGGTATCTGGACATGCTATGGGAGAGGGAGACATAGTAACATTTGTATGGGGGATTTAGAGTACGTTTACTTTCCATACGGAGATAGAAAGGGTCTTTCCAGCTTCAAAAGATGATACAGTACCGTGCTATCCTCTCTGTCCTTATCAGGAACATGTCTGAAGTTCCCAGTTAAGAAGCAGTGATAGGGGCAACATTATCAGTGTTTACAGTGTAAATGTTTATGAGGGATATATATATATATAATGTTTAGATATATTTTGGAGTGTAGCAAAAACAGGCAGTGTGTGTGTGTGTGTGTTGTGTGTATGTGTGTGTGTGTGTGTGTGTGGTTCTTCTCTGTGTGTATGTGTGTGTGTGTTGTGTGTGTGTGTGTGTGTGTGGTTCTTCTCTCTCTGTGTGTGTGTGTGTGTGTGTGTGTGTGTGTGTGTGTGTGTGTGTGTGTGTGTGTGTGTGTGTGGCGTGTGTGTGTGTGTGTGTGTGTGTGTGTGTGTGGGTTCTTCTCTGTGTGTATGTGTGTGTGTGTGTGTGTGTGTGTGTGTGTGTGTGTGTGTGTGTGTGTGTGTGTACGTGTTCCTGTGTGTATGTGTGTGTGTGTGTTGTGTGTATGTGTGTGGTTCTTCTCTGTGTGTATGTGTGTGTGTGTGTGTGTGTGTGTGTGTGTGTGTGTGTGTGTGTGTGTGTTGTCGTTCTTCTCTGTGTGTGTGTGTGTGTGTGTGTGTTTCCTGTGTATGTATGTGTGTGTGTTGTGTGTATGTGTGTGGTTCTTCTCTGTGTGTATGTGTGTGTGTGTGTGTGTGTGTGTGTGTGTGTGTGTGTGTGTGTGTGTGTGTGTTCGTTCTTCTCTGTGTGTGTGTGTGTGTGTGTGTGTGTTCCTGTGTGTATGTATGTGTGTGTGTTGTGTGTATGTGTGTGGTTCTTCTCTGTGTGTATGTGTGTGTGTGTGTGTGTGTGTGTGTGTGTGTGTGTGTGTGTGTGTGTGTGTGTGTGTGTGTGTGTGTGTGTGTGTGTGTGTGTGTGTGTGTGTGTGTGTGTGTGTGTGTGTGTGTGTGTGTGTGTGTGTGTGTGTGTGTGTGTGTGTGTGTGTGTGTGTGTGTGTGTGTGTGGTGTGTGTGGTTCTTCTCTGTGTGTATGTGTGTGTGTGTGTGTGTGTGTGTGTGTGTTATGTGTGTGTGTGTGTGGTTCTTCTCTGTGTGTGTGTGTGTGTGTGTGTGTGTGTGTGTGTGTGTGTGTGTGTGTGTGTGTGTGTGTGTGTGTGTGTATACAAAGTGGAAAGTTAAGGCAGTTAGCTAACTCTTCTTTGCAAAAGTTTGTTTTAAAGAGATACAAAGATAGAATGTGTCTTTTTCCTGGACACATGAATCAATGTGGCAGATGTTTCCTAAAGCACAGGACATGATGGGAGCATTACAACTAATACGTAAACTACCTTAATTACAGTTTGTTTTGTCTCCCTCTCTCTTGGCCCTGCATCAAACAGCTGAGGAGCACTTACAACAACAAAGAACAAGAAAAGTAAAATTACTGCTTGCTGCATACTTGGCTAAGGGACACCGGGATAGAGGTCTGGGTTCTAGATGACAGGCCTGTATTTTATTAATTCACTATTTGATCCCTTTTCCATGTTCCCATCCAGTCCAAAAGCATTAAAGTAAGGTGAATCAACTCCCATTGATGTACATCTTATTCAGTTTCAGGTCAATTCAGTCCTTCTGGAGTTTGGCCTGTTTTTTTTTCTCTCCAAATAAAGTAATTATGAATTACTAAAGTAAAGCAACTCCCAACCCATTCAGCTTCTCTTCAGTTACAGTGTTTTTCCAAAGCTGAGAGAGAGAGAGAGAGAGAGAGAGAGAGAGAGAGAGAGAGAGAGAGAGAGAGAGAGAGAGAGAGAGATGGGTATTACTGCTGTCCTTGTAGGATATCTAGTACACCTAAGTGCTTCCCTTTCCTCTCTCTCTTTATTTTCTTAACTTTTCTCATCGGCCTGTTGCCTCTAACCCCCCCACCCCCTCCCCAACACACACACAAGCTCTGTGTCACGTCCTGTAGCTAACACCGTCCGCATACTCCCTCGTTGCGTCCAAAATCGTATCATATTCCCTATGTAGTGCACTACTTATGACCAGGGCCCATGGAGCTCTAGTTAAAATAAGCGCACTATATAGGGAAAAGGGTGCCATTTGGGATGAAACCTCTGACGATCTGTGATATCATAACCTTACTGCACCGCTGCACTACGACTCCTGGACGGAGTACTTTAAAATAGATTTATTGTGGACCTATTAAGGGCCAACAAGATGTGTCATGTTTCAGGATTTCTCTCTGTCTCTTTCTCTCTTTCCCTCTCTCTCTCTTTCCCTCTCTCTTCTCTTTCTGTCTGTCTGTCTGTCTGTCTGTCTGTCTCTCTCTCTCTCTCTCTCTCTCTCTCTCTCTCTCTTCCTGTCTGTCTCTCTCTTCTCCTTGCTGTCTGTCTCTCTCTCTCTCTTCCTGTCTCTCTCTCTCTTCTCCTTTCTGTCTGTCTCTCTCTTTCCCTCTCTCTCTTTCCCTCTCTCTTTCCCTCCCTCTCTCCCTCTCTTTCCCTCTCTCTCTCTTTCCCTCTCTCTTCTCCTTTCTGTCTCTCTCTCTCTCTCTCTCTCTCTTCCTGTCTGTCTCTCTCTTCTCCTTGCTGTCTGTCTCTCTCTCTCTCTTCCTGTCTCTCTCTCTCTTCTCCTTTCTGTCTGTCTCTCTCTTTCCCTCTCTCTCTTTCCCTCTCTCTTTCCCTCCCTCTCTCCCTCTCTTTCCCTCTCTCTCTCTTTCCCTCTCTCTTCTCCTTTCTGTCTCTCTCTCTCTCTCTCTCTCTCTCTTCCTGTCTCTCTCTCTCTTCTCCTTTCTGTCCCTCTCTCTTTCCCTCTCTCTTTCCCTCCCTCTCTCCCTCTCTTTCCCTCTCTCTCTTTCCCTCTCTCTCACTTCTGCAAGCCTCTAACTCTATATTATGTTGGGTCTGTATGTTTTTATGAGGACAGACATGTCCAGATTTATCTATGTTGAGTATCTATCTATCTATCTATCTATCTATCTATCTATCTATCTATCTATCTATCTATCTATCTATCTATCTATCTATCTATCTATCTATCTATCTATCTATCTATCTATATGTTAGGGTCACCACTTTATTTTACGAATGTGAAATAACAGCAGAGAGAATTATTTATTTCAGCTTTTATTTCTTTCATGACATTCCCAGTGGGTCAGAAGTTTACATACACTCAATTAATATTTGGTAGCATTGCCTTTAAAAATGTTTAACTTGGGTCAAACATTTTGGGTAGCCTTCCACAAGCTTCCCACAATAAGTTGGGACTTCAACTGTACTTTGGTGCGAAAAGTGCAAATCAATCCCAGAAAAACAGCAAAGGACCTTGTGAAAATGCTAGAGGAAACAGGCACAAAAGTATCTATATCCACAGTAAAACGAGTCCTATATCGACATAACCTTCAAGGCCGCTAAGCAAGGAGATACCACTGCTCCAAAACCACCATAAAAAGCCAGACTACGGTTTGCAACTGCACATGGGGACAAAGATCGTACTTTTTGGAGAAATATCCTCTGGTCTGATGAAACAAAAATAGAACTGTTTGGCCATAATGGCCATCGTTGTTTGGAGGAAAAAGGGGGAGGCTTGCAAGCCGAAGAACACCATCCCAACCGTGAAGCATGGGGGTGGCAGCATCATGTTGTGGGGGTGCTTTGCTGCAGGAGGGACTCGTGCACTTCTCAAAATAGATGGCATCATGAGGTAGGAAAATTATGTGGATATATTGAAGCAACATCTCAAGACATCAGTCAGGATGTTAAAACTTGGTCGCAAATGGGTCTTCCAAATGGACAATGACCCCAAGCATACTTCCAAAGTTGTGGCAAAATGACTAAAAGACAACAAAGTCAAGGTATTGGAGTGGCCATCACAAATCCCTGACCTCAATCCCATTGAAAATTTGTGGGCAGAACTGAAAAAGCGTGTGTTAGCAAGGAGGCCTACAAACCTGACTCAGTTACACCAGCTTTGTCAGAAGGAATGTGCCAAAATTCACCCAACTTATTGTGGGAAGCTTGTGAAAGGCTACCTGAAATGTTTGATCCAAGTTAAACATTTTAAAGGCAATGATTCCAATTACTAATTGAGCGTATGTACATTTTCTGACCCACTTGGAATATGATAAAAGAAATACAAGCTGAAATAAAATATTCTCTCTACTATTATTCTGACATTTCACATTCTTAAAATAAAGTGGTGATCCTAACTGAGACGTATTTGTATTTGATGTATTTGGCTAACGTATATGTGTCACGATTCTCTAAGACAGAACCCAGAAGCAGACCAGGACAAGGTGAGTAAAATGAAGGTGAGTATTTATTGGTAGTCTTGATGTGTAATTTGAGTGATCCAGGAGACGGAGCTGCAGCGGAGGTGAGTTGATGAGAGTAAATGGGTTGATCCAATGACGTCACTGTATCCACCGACGGCCAGGCAAGGGAGTTGAATGTTCCGGGAGAATGACTGTAGACAGAGTAAACGGGGGGTGAGTAACCAGTAACAAGCACAAAATAACAAAACTATCTCAGGAAACATGAGGCTGATACGCTGGCACAACATACTGTTCGTTGCTAACGATCCGACAGGGAATGGATGTCAGGTCAGGGCTTAAAGAGAGGTGATGATCAGGACCAGGTGTGCAGAAGGTTGATGAGATGTAGGTGCGGGTAATTACTAGATCTCCCGCCTAACTTCGTTGCCTAGCAACCAGACAGGGTGCGTTCAGGAACCTCAGACAACTCCAAACAAAAAACAGTCAGCTCAGGCAGAAACAGACTCAGGAAGCGGGATTCCTGACAATATGTCTAACTCTTCCACAACTAAATGAGTGAATTCCCCCCCCCCCCTTCTCCAAACACCTTTCATTGCATTATGGACCTGAACAACTTCTAATGGAATGTTTGGAAAATTACATTCTACTTGGGCTACATCTCAATTCTCCACTCTTCTCCCACCAAAGTTTGCACTTGCACTCTTCCCAAAGCATTGGACTAGGGTAAGCAATGGACGCAGGGACTTTCGACTGTTGTTAAATCCATCCACACTTTGGGAGAAGGGTGTAGAATTGGGTCACAGCCTGGTATGAAATATTGGTAGGGACCTCAATGCAGCAGGTTGAGAGCTTCAAGTTCCTTGGTGTCCACATCACCAACAAACTAAGATGGTCCAAGCACACGATGACAGTCGTGAAGCGGGCGCGACAAAACCTATTCCCCCTCAGGAGACTGAAAAGATTTGGCATGGGTCCTCAGATCCTCAAAATGTTCTACAGCTGCACCATCGAGAGCATCCTGACTGGTTGCATCACTGCCTGGTATGGCAACTGCTCGGCCTCCGACCGCAAGGCACTATAGAGGGTAGTGTGAACGGCCCAGTACATCACTGGGACCAAGCTTCCTGCCATCCGGAACCTCTATACCAGGCGGTGTCAGAGGAATGCCTTAAAAATTGTCAAAGACTCCAGCCACCCTAATCATAGACTGTTCTCTCTGCTACCACACAGGAAGCGGTACCGGAGCCCCAAGTCTAGGTCCAAGAGGCTTCTAAACAGCTTCTACTCCCAAGCCATAAGACTACTGAACATCTAGTCAAATGGTTACCCAGACTAGTCGCATATTCCCCTCTCCACACCACTGCCACTCTCTGTTGTTATCTATGCATAGTCACTTTAATTAACTCTACCTACATGTACATACCACCTCAACTAACCGGTACCCCGGCACATTGACTCTGTACCGGCACCCCCCTGTATATATTGTTATTTTTTACTGCTGCTCTTTAATTACTTGTTACTTTTATCTCTTATTCGTATCCATATTTTTTTGAAACTGCACTGTCAGTTAGGGGCTCGTAAGTAAGCATTTCACTGTAAGGTCTACACCTGTTGTATTCAGCATTTCACTGTAAGGTCTACACCTGTTGTATTCAGCATTTCACTGTAAGGTCTACACCTGTTGTATTCAGCATTTCACTGTAAGGTCTACACCTGTTGTATTCGGCACATGTGACTAATAAAATTTGATTTGATTTCACCTTCTTCCAGGAAAGTTATAGGGACTAGACAATCTGTGTCCTGGCTATGACTGGCATGTTGCTTTCACAGCATCAGGGGAAGAAATTAAGTCATGCTAACATTATGTAGAGATGTAATTCAGATGCTGTATGTGTAGAAAACCTGGATATAAACCCTCCCTCCCTCCCTCCCTCCCTCCCTCCCTCCCTCCGACCATCCTTCCTCTCCTCTCCTCTCCTCTCCTCTCCTCTCCTCTCCTCTCCTCTCCTCTCCTCTCCTCTCCTCTCCTCTCCCCTCCCTCCCTAAGGTATACAGTATAATTATAGCCAAGCCCCTCACCCTTTCTTGAAATGATGACATCCTGTCTTGTATCCTACTGTGCCACCAAGGAGAAGAAATTGCCTCATACTCCAGCCCTTCATTCACTTCAACATGGTGACGTACTATCATGACTGGCGTCTTTTTACAAACAATAGCTGTTATATAGCACCAAGGGAAGGAATTACCTCATACTTAGGCTACATGACTGTACAATGAGAGATATTACTGTGTAACTGGATATGAATAGTGACTGTGTGGTTTCAAGCCCCAACCCCT